>NC_138770.1:252469111-252649111 GCF_965119305.1 Pelophylax lessonae | reverse complement strand
GCCATTGGCTGGGTTTCCTCCACTGCCCAATGAGAACCCTCTCATGGAGCACAGTGGGAAGACTCCCCAGTCTCAACAGCCACACCTGGGAGACATGACAGCCCAGCTGAAAATCATGGTTGCTGGGCTTCAAACTTCCCGCTCATGCATCCTCTTCTTTAAGGCAGAACGCTGCCGGGGAGTGTGGGTGGGACAAGCACAGGAGGAGAGGCCGGGAGGGGGAGCAGAAGAAACTGTCAGTGCTGGCTCTGCTAAGCGGCTCTATCTTGCTGTGATCCAGAACTATCAGTGAGCTCCTGTCCCCCGGTAAATTGATCCTGATCGCAGCCTTCAATCAAAGCGGATTGTACAACTTACAGACCAGCCGGGACTCCGCACTGTGCTGATGGCAGGGAGATCCTTGCTGCCAGGCTCAGAGGCGGCTGTTTAACTAGGCAAATTAGGCGGCTGCGAGGCCCCTGTGAGTGCCAGACCCTAGACCACTGCCTAATTCACCTAATTAAAGAGCCGCCTCTGCTGCCAGGCATATTAAAAGCAATAAGGAGAACCATCACAATGAGAAGTTGATTCTGAGGAAGAATTTACTAAAGAACCATATCAGCAAAGAAAGTTACACTAATGTTTCTAGAGTATGGTGGCCCTCTTTTTCAAGGTGACAGAGACAGTGCATAGAAGCCAATTTGCTTCTAACTTCAGCTTGTTCAACTAAATTTTGATAATAAAACCTAGAAGCTGATTGGTTACTTTGCACAGCTGCAACAGATTCTGTGTGCAACAGTTTTAGTAAATCTCCCCAAAAGTGCATATAAACAATGTACATATACTGTATATACCCATAACATTAATCACAAGGAAAATCAGCTGGTCACAGATCAGTGCTATTGATATGCCAAAAGCTGGGATGGAAGTCCTGTGTCATGAATAGGATAGCCACCTTACCAGATCTGCAACAGGAAAAATACTATGCTGTACCTGTATCTTTTAACACTGTATACTGTGATATGTTTTTTTTTTTTTTTATCTTACGCTATGCAACCTTTACCCACAAATATGCTTGTTTTACCCACATACATGCTCCCTGAACTGAGGAAGTGACAATTTAAGCTACAACATGCATTTTATTTGGTGAACTAAATAAACTTTTTGTTCAGTAAAGCTGATGACTCCTATACATTTTACATATCTTATTCCTGGAACCTCGGCCAATCAGGCTACTGATTGGTTCTTTTTTTGCAATTTCCTTTTGCACAGATTTGAATCAATGGCTGGGACAACCAAATCACTTGTAGATCTAGAATGTTGATTAAGAGGGAAATTTAGCCTATGTCCAAGTCCTCTAGCAATGCCATTTAAGCTGACATCTAATGTTAGAATCTCGCAAAACAGTGAAAGGAGGGATTTCCTAAACTCTGGAGCTGGACTTCTGAGCCACCTGGCCAGAGAAAATCTGGTCTTCTGTATTAGGTGAGTTTTATTGTCTAGAGACTGCACCGACTTGTCCCACGACAACAGAATGTTGTATTGTATTGGTCTGTGGTAGAACTGAACAAATAGAACTATTAAACTCAGACTTCTGTCAATCACAGCCAGTGAGCCAATGAGGAGAGAGAGGGGGCAGGGCCGAGCCGCGGCTCTGTGTGTGAATGGACACTTAGAGCAGAGGCTTGGGTGAGAGTCTGCTTGGGTGGAGGGAAGAGCCAGAAGCACCAGTGGGGGACCCAAGAAGAGGATGTTTGGGGCTGCTCTGTGCAAAACCACTGCACAGAGCAGGTAGGTATAACATATTTGTGATTCAAAAAAAATAAAAATAAAATAAAGCCAAGCCTTTGACAATAGAACCATGTAACCATGGTAACCATGCATAACTTAGGTCTACCTGTACTTTCTCTAATATTCACCTATTTGCAATAGAGGTTCCTATATGCCTAAGCGAGATGGTCTTATCCCATAAAAAACAAACAACCCTCTCAGCGCTACTATGCACCCTTTCTTTTTCTTTCCACCACGTTCTACATCTCCTCTTTCCTCTTTCCCCTTCCCTCCTGGCCCCCCTCCCCCCTTTTCCATGTTTATGTTTACCTTTTCCCCATGGCCCTTGTCTGCCCACCCCCATTGGTCTAAGGAATATGCCAACCATAGCCTACCACTATTGTGATATCCTATTGTGATTCACTAGGTTTGGCTACTTGACAGGCTCCCATGACCATGGATTTGGTGAAACACAGAGATAATTAGAATCGCTTAAGGTTCTAAAGTATTAACATAATTTTAGCTTATCTATAACTTATTCTCATTTTTCTGAATATATTTTTATATAAACTTATTGCTTTGATAATACTTGTTAAAATTATCTTAGGATCCACACTTATGTCTATTTCCGCCAGGCCTTTGGTTTGAGCTGGTCTTTACAGATTTTGCTGTTATATTCCCAAATGTATAACAATTTATTGTGTGCAATGGACAGACGTCATGCGGATCCACTTGGGGTGTCACCCCTCCGGAGGCTATTCATGGGGACATGCACGTTTTGGGTTATGGTAATAGGAGCGCCACCTGGTGGGGGACGGGTGTGCGGTCTCCTCATAGGGCAGCGGGTATGCCTCCCTTGGCATCCCGAACTGCCCTATGGCTGTAGGAACTCGAGCCTCCCCTGTTCCCCTTCGTTAGCACTGCGCATGCGCCTCACCTTGGCGCATGCGCAGTTCGAGACCGGACCCGACCATCGTCACTTCCTGTAAGTGCGCGGTCGGGTTGGAGCGGATATTTAAACCGGCACCGCCTATGGCGGTGTCAGTTCATGGGGAATCGTCGTGGAGCACATACATAGGCAAGTACCGCTACCTACTCTAATATCACTCCTTGTATAGACAACTTATGGAACATGAATGGCAATAGACTTGCAAGCCAGGCGGGAAATTTTTTTTAAAACATAGCTTATCCCTTCTTTTATATCCCTGCAGTACGTTTTTCATCTATCGCTACCAGCGATACTTAGACAACATTCATGAATATGTAGACTACTCTGGCCTTGGGTGTGATATTTCCTATGACCGTACCAGCCATTTGGAGTGCAAGCACAAGCCTAGGTATATAACTCTCTTGCCTCTCCCATAGGAGATGTATAACTTACACTGTTCCCTGTACTATCTACTACAAGAGTAAATGATCTCTGTTTCTTATCCATCTATATACACACATTTCGTTACAGAGCGGTAATCTACCTAATCAGCCAAGGTTAACCCCTTGATGTGTTTCTGTTTATCTCCCCATGATACCTATTCACGATCTCTAATTGGTACTATAACATACTCCATGTGCAGAATTAACCCCATTTGGTGTTTACCAAGGTATGGTTCTTCATCCATAACAATGTTCATGCATGTTGCATGCAATACAACAATATACCTCACTTTCTACCACCTTGTTACATCAATGATTGACATTACTCAATATCTGCTCCCGCACTCGTCCCCCCCAGCTGTTATATGCGTCTCCTACCACCTCTTTTCGTGCATGTCACCCTAGGGCTGCCTTCTGGAATGTTGGGCTACTTGTTCAACGGGTGTGGTTTCCCTTCTTGGTCCCGCATGATGTTCTGTTCATGTAATCAATATTATGATATTATCAAATGTTTGCAATACTTATTTTTCTCTTTGTGTTTTATGTAGTATCACGACCATTGATCTAACCTATTAACGCCCCTGAAGAAGCCTCCGGCGAAACATGTTGGGTAGTGTTGAGCGAACACGGACTGTATTATTCGTGTTCGTACCGAATAATTGGATTTTTTGTACCCGAACACGGACACGGACACTTTACTGTATGTTTCGGGTAAAAATCCGTGTTCGGTCGTTTTATTTCCGGGTTTTGCATGCTTTGGCGCTCTTTTCATGGCGGGCTTTCAACAGCCAATCAACAATCGTTTAACTGGTGTGCCTTAAGCCATCCCAGCCATGCCTGCAAATGTCTCAGTAGCTGCGATTGGCCGTCTGAAGCATGTGACCAAGTC
Source organism: Pelophylax lessonae (assembly GCF_965119305.1). Lineage (NCBI taxonomy): Eukaryota > Metazoa > Chordata > Amphibia > Anura > Ranidae > Pelophylax > Pelophylax lessonae. The sequence continues at coordinate 252,645,102 of NC_138770.1, read as the reverse complement.
TTTATAAGTTCCAGGCAGCCGCAGCGTCTTCATTCTGCTGCTTAGATCAGGGACAGAGCACACATCAACGTGCTGGCTGCTGATTAGGGAAAGACAGGCAGGAAAAAACCATTTGTGTCCGGATAGAATTGAGGGACAGGTCGGAGTGTTTAGGCAGGGCGAGTTGTAGGCATTTTAGGGATAGAGTCTGCTGAATTATAGGGTCAGTGTCTTCTACAAAGTACAATCGATATTGCTGTGTGGGGGGTGGGGTGACTCTGCACTCAATCCTGATCTACGATCTCTTCTCAATCCTGTTAGGGAGAGGCTGCTGCTGCTGAATTTTAGGGAAACTGTGTTCTACAAACTACAATCGATATTGCTGTGTGGTGTGGGATAGGAGATAGGCAGGTGTCAGTGATCCACATCCATTTTTCTGTGTGAGCTGCAGTGAACACAATCTTTTTGGGCTGCAGTGAACACAATCTTTTTGGGGTGCAGTGAACAACGTCCTTTTTGGGGTGCAGTGAACAAAATCTTTTTGGGGTGCAGTGAACAAAATCCTTTTTGGGGTGCAGTGAACAACATACTTTTTGGGGTGCAGTGAACACAATCGTTGTGGGGTGCAGTGAACACAATCTTTGTGGGGTGCAGTGAACACAATCTTTTTGGGGTGCAGTGAACAACATCCTTTTTGGGGTGCAGTGAACAAAATCCTTTTTGGGGTGCAGTGAACACAATCTTTTTGGGGTGCAGTGAACAAAATCCTTTGTGGGGTGCAGTGAACAAAATCTTTGTGGGGTACAGTGAACACAATCTTTTTGGGGTGCAGTGAACAAAATCCTTTTTGGGGTGCAGTGAACAACATCCTTTTTGGGGTGCAGTGAACAAAATCCTTTTTGGGGTGCAGTGAACAACATCCTTTTTGGGGTGCAGTGAACAAAATCCTTTTAGGGTGCAGTGAACACAATCTTTGTGGGGTACAGTGAACAGAATCTTTGTGGGGTGCAGTGAACACAATCTTTGGGGGGTACAGTGAACACAATCTTTTTGGGGTGCAGTGAACAAAATCCTTTGTGGGGTGCAGTGAACACAATCTTTGTGGGGTGCAGTGAACACAATCTTTTTGGGGTGCAGTGAACAAAATCCTTTGTGGGGTGCAGTGAACACAATCTTTGTGGGGTGCAGTGAACACAATCTTTTTGGGGTGCAGTGAACAAAATCCTTTTTGGGGTGCAGTGAACACAATCTTTGTGGGGTGCAGTGAACACATTCTTTTCGGGGTGGAGTGAACAAAATCCTTTTTGGGGTGCAGTGAACAACATCCTTTTTGGGGATCAGTGAACAAAATCCTTTTTGGGGTGCAGTGAACACAATCTTTTTGGGGTGCAGTGAACAAAATCCTTTGTGGGGTGCAGTGAACACAATCTTTGTGGGGTGCAGTGAACACAATCTTTTTGGGGTGCAGTGAACAAAATCCATTTTGGGGTGCAGTGAACAAAATCCTTTTTGGGGTGCAGTGAACACAATCTTTTTGGGGTGCAGTGAACAAAATCCTTTGTGGGGTGCAGTGAACACAATCTTTGTGGGGTACAGTGAACAGAATCTTTGTGGGGTGCAGTGAACACAATCTTTGGGGGGTACAGTGAACACAATCTTTTTGGGGTGCAGTGAACAAAATCCTTTGTGGGGTGCAGTGAACACAATCTTTGGGGGGTACAGTGAACACAATCTTTTTGGGGTGCAGTGAACAAAATCCTTTGTGGGGTGCAGTGAACACAATCTTTGTGGGGTGCAGTGAACACAATCTTTTTGGGGTGCAGTGAACAAAATCCTTTTTGGGGTGCAGTGAACAACATCCTTTTTGGGGTGCAGTGAACACAATCTTTTTGGGGTGCAGTGAACAAAATCCTTTGTGGGGTGCAGTGAACACAATCTTTGTGGGGTACAGTGAACAGAATCTTTGTGGGGTGCAGTGAACACAATCTTTGGGGGGTACAGTGAACACAATCTTTTTGGGGTGCAGTGAACAAAATCCTTTGTGGGGTGCAGTGAACACAATCTTTGGGGGGTACAGTGAACACAATCTTTTTGGGGTGCACTGAACAAAATCCTTTGTGGGGTGCAGTGAACACAATCTTTGTGGGGTGCAGTGAACACAATCTTTTTGGGGTGCAGTGAACAAAATCCTTTTTGGGGTGCAGTGAACAACATCCTTTTTGGGGTGCAGTGAACACAATCTTTTCGGGGTGCAGTGAACAAAATCCTTTGTGGGGTGCAGTGAACACAATCTTTGTGGGGTACAGGGAACAGAATCCTTGTGGGGTGCAGTGAACACAATCTTTGGGGGGTACAGTGAACACAATCTTTTTGGGGTGCAGTGAACAAAATCCTTTTAGGGTGCAGTGAACACAATCTTTGTGGGGTGCAGTGAACAAAATCCTTTTTGAGGTGCAGTGAACACAATCTTTGTGGGGTGCAGTGAACACAATCTTTGTGGGGTACAGTGAACACAATCTCATACTTCTGAACATTTGAGGGTGCTGCCTGTTCCATACTCCTCCTCCTACTGCTCAACCATCCTTTTAGGGGTACAAACAATAGTAATTGGGGCCTAGTGTGGTGGTGTACGTGTGAGATACATACACTTTCTTTTTGATCATATTTTCTATTCCGCTATTCAATTAAAACCTTTGGGGATCAATTAAATTGCGTGATAGACTGTGTCGGTACGTGTGAGATCCACCTTTCCAAGTTTTTGGGGTTCATCTCATACTTCTGAAGATTTGAGGGTGCTGCCTGTTCCATACTCCTCCTCCTACTGCTCAACCATCCTTTTAGGGGTACAAACAATAGTAATTGGGGTCTAGTGTGGTGGTGTACGTGTGAGATACATACACTTTCTTTTTGATCATATTTTCTATTCCGCTATTCAATTAAAACCTTTGGGGATCAATTAAATTGCGTGATAGTCTGTGTCGGTACGTGTGAGATCCACCTTTCCAAGTTTTTGGGGTTCATCTCATACTTCTGAAGATTTGAGGGTGCTGCCTGTTCCATACTCCTCCTCCTACTGCTCAACCATCCTTTTAGGGGTACAAACAATAGTAATTGGGGCCTAGTGTGGTGGTGTACGTGTGAGATACATACACTTTCTTTTTGATCATATTTTCTATTCCGCTATTCAATTAAATCCTTTGGGGATCAATTAAATTGTGTGATAGTCTGTGTCGGTACGTGTGAGATCCACCTTTCCAAGTTTTTGGGGTTCATCTCATACTTCTGAAGATTTGAGGGTGCTGCCTGTTCCATACTCCTCCTCCTACTGCTCAACCATCCTTTTAGGGGTACAAACAATAGTAATTGGGGCCTAGTGTGGTGGTGTACGTGTGAGATACATACACTTTCTTTTTGATCATATTTTCTATTCCGCTATTCAATTAAAACCTTTGGGGATCAATTAAATTGCGTGATAGTCTGTGTCGGTACGTGTGAGATCCACCTTTCCAAGTTTTTGGGGTTCATCTCATACTTCTGAAGATTTGAGGGTGCTGCCTGTTCCATACTCCTCCTCCTACTGCTCAACCATCCTTTTAGGGGTACAAACAATAGTAATTGGGGCCTAGTGTGGTGGTGTACGTGTGAGATACATACACTTTCTTTTTGATCATATTTTCTATTCCGCTATTCAATTAAAACCTTTGGGGATCAATTAAATTGCGTGATAGTCTGTGTCGGTACGTGTGAGATCCACCTTTCCAAGTTTTTGGGGTTCATCTCATACTTCTGAAGATTTGAGGGTGCTGCCTGTTCCATACTCCTCCTCCTACTGCTCAACCATCCTTTTAGGGGTACAAACAATAGTAATTGGGGCCTAGTGTGGTGGTGTACGTGTGAGATACATACACTTTCTTTTTGATCATATTTTCTATTCCGCTATTCAATTAAAACCTTTGGGGATCAATTAAATTGCGTGATAGTCTGTGTCGGTACGTGTGAGATCCACCTTTCCAAGTTTTTGGGGTTCATCTCATACTTCTGAAGATTTGAGGGTGCTGCCTGTTCCATACTCCTCCTCCTACTCCTCAACCATCCTTTTAGGGGTACAAACAATAGTAATTGGGGCCTAGTGTGGTGGTGTACGTGTGAGATACATACACTTTCTTTTTGATCATATTTTCTATTCCGCTATTCAATTAAAACCTTTGGGGATCAATTAAATTGCGTGATAGTCTGTGTCGGTACGTGTGAGATCCACCTTTCCAAGTTTTTGGGGTTCATCTCATACTTCTGAAGATTTGAGGGTGCTGCCTGTTCCATACTCCTCCTCCTACTGCTCAACCATCCTTTTAGGGGTACAAACAATAGTAATTGGGGCCTAGTGTGGTGGTGTACGTGTGAGATACATACACTTTCTTTTTTATCATATTTTCTATTCCGCTATTCAATTAAAACCTTTGGGGATCAATTAAATTGCGTGATAGTCTGTGTCGGTACGTGTGAGATCCACCTTTCCAAGTTTTTGGGGTTCATCTCATACTTCTGAAGATTTGAGGGTGCTGCCTGTTCCATACTCCTCCTCCTACTGCTCAACCATCCTTTTAGGGGTACAAACAATAATAATTGGGGCCTAGTGTGGTGGTGTACGTGTGAGATACATACACTTTCTTTTTGATCATATTTTCTATTCCGCTATTCAATTAAAACCTTTGGGGATCAATTAAATTGCGTGATAGTCTGTGTCGGTACGTGTGAGATCCACCTTTCCAAGTTTTTGGGGTTCATCTCATACTTCTGAAGATTTGAGGGTGCTGCCTGTTCCATACTCCTCCTCCTACTGCTCAACCATCCTGTTAGGGGTACAAACAATAGTAATTGGGGCCTAGTGTGGTGGTATACGTGTGAGATACATACACTTTCTTTTTGATCATATTTGCTATTCCGCTATTCAATTAAAACCTTTGGGGATCAATTAAATTGCGTGATAGTCTGTGTCGGTACGTGTGAGATCCACCTTTCCAAGTTTTTGGGGTTCATCTCATACTTCTGAAGATTTAAGGGTGCTGCCTGTTCCATACTCCTCCTCCTACTGCTCAACCATCCTTTTAGGGGTACAAACAATAGTAATTGGGGCCTAGTGTGGTGGTGTACGTGCGAGATACATACACTTTTTTTGATCATATTTCCTATTCCGCTATTCAATAAAAACCTTTGAGGATCAATTGAATTGCGGGATAGTCTGTGTCGGTACGTGTGAGATCCACCTTTCCAAGTTTTTGAGGTTCATCTCATACTTCTGAAGATTTGAGGGTGCTGTCTGTTCCATACTCCTCCTACTCCTCATCCATCCTTTTAGGGGTAGAAACAATTGTAATTGGGGCCTAGTGTGGTGGTGTACGTGTGAGATACATACACTTTCTTTTTTATCATATTTTCTATTCCGCCATTCAATTAAAACCTTTGGGGATCAATTAAATTGCGTGATAGTCTGTGTCGGTACGTGTGAGATCCACCTTTCCAAGTTTTTGGGGTTCATCTCATACTTCTGAAGATTTGAGGGTGCTGCCTGTTCCATACTCCTCCTCCTACTGCTCAACCATCCTTTTAGGGGTACAAACAATAGTAATTGGGGCCTAGTGTGGTGGTGTACGTGTGAGATACATACACTTTCTTTTTTATCATATTTTCTATTCCGCTATTCAATTAAAACCTTTGGGGATCAATTAAATTGCGTGATAGTCTGTGTCGGTACGTGTGAGATCCACCTTTCCAAGTTTTTGGGGTTCATCTCATACTTCTGAAGATTTGAGGGTGCTGCCTGTTCCATACTCCTCCTCCTACTGCTCAACCATCCTTTTAGGGGTACAAACAATAATAATTGGGGCCTAGTGTGGTGGTGTACGTGTGAGATACATACACTTTCTTTTTGATCATATTTTCTATTCCGCTATTCAATTAAAACCTTTGGGGATCAATTAAATTGCGTGATAGTCTGTGTCGGTACGTGTGAGATCCACCTTTCCAAGTTTTTGGGGTTCATCTCATACTTCTGAAGATTTGAGGGTGCTGCCTGTTCCATACTCCTCCTCCTACTGCTCAACCATCCTGTTAGGGGTACAAACAATAGTAATTGGGGCCTAGTGTGGTGGTGTACGTGTGAGATACATACACTTTCTTTTTGATCATATTTTCTATTCCGCTATTCAATTAAAACCTTTGGGGATCAATTAAATTGCGTGATAGTCTGTGTCGGTACGTGTGAGATCCACCTTTCCAAGTTTTTGGGGTTCATCTCATACTTCTGAAGATTTGAGGGTGCTGCCTGTTCCATACTCCTCCTCCTACTGCTCAACCATCCTGTTAGGGGTACAAACAATAGTAATTGGGGCCTAGTGTGGTGGTGTACGTGTGAGATACATACACTTTCTTTTTGATCATATTTTCTATTCCGCTATTCAATTAAAACCTTTGGGGATCAATTAAATTGCGTGATAGTCTGTGTCGGTACGTGTGAGATCCACCTTTCCAAGTTTTTGGGGTTCATCTCATACTTCTGAAGATTTAAGGGTGCTGCCTGTTCCATACTCCTCCTCCTACTGCTCAACCATCCTTTTAGGGGTACAAACAATAGTAATTGGGGCCTAGTGTGGTGGTGTACGTGCGAGATACATACACTTTTTTTGATCATATTTCCTATTCCGCTATTCAATAAAAACCTTTGAGGATCAATTGAATTGCGGGATAGTCTGTGTCGGTACGTGTGAGATCCACCTTTCCAAGTTTTTGAGGTTCATCTCATACTTCTGAAGATTTGAGGGTGCTGTCTGTTCCATACTCCTCCTACTCCTCATCCATCCTTTTAGGGGTAGAAACAATTGTAATTGGGGCCTAGTGTGGTTTTGTACGTGCGAGATACATACACTTTTTTGGATCATATTTCCTATTCCGCTATTCAATAAAAACCTTTCTAGGGCAAGATCTTAAATTACAGAAATATGAGGAGACCGTCAAATAAGGGCCTATTACTATAGGTACGTGTGAGATCCACCTTTCCAAGTTTTTGGGGTTCATCTCATACTTCTGAAGATTTGAGGGTGCTGCCTGTTCCATACTCCTCCTCCTACTGCTCAACCATCCTTTTAGGGGTACAAACAATAGTAATTGGGGCCTAGTGTGGTGGTGTACGTGCGAGATACATACACTTTTTTTGATCATATTTCCTATTCCGCTATTCAATAAAAACCTTTGAGGATCAATTGAATTGCGGGATAGTCTGTGTCGGTACGTGTGAGATCCACCTTTCCAAGTTTTTGAGGTTCATCTCATACTTCTGAAGATTTGAGGGTGCTGTCTGTTCCATACTCCTCCTACTCCTCATCCATCCTTTTAGGGGTAGAAACAATAGTAATTGGGGCCTAGTGTGGTTTTGTACGTGCGAGATACATACACTTTTTTGGATCATATTTCCTATTCCGCTATTCAATAAAAACCTTTCTAGGGCAAGATCTTAAATTACAGAAATATGAGGAGACCGTCAAATAAGGGCCGTGGCCTGGGTCGTGGTGCTGCTGGTAGAGCTCCTGTTGCAAGGAGAGGACGTGGTCGATCTGTGCCAGCTACACGCACAAGTGAAACACCTTCCTCAAGTGTGAGTAGGCGACAGAACCTGCATCAGTATTTGGTAGGGCATCATACGCCCCTAGAAGTGATGAGGCCAGAACAAGTGGAGGCGATAGTAGATTGGTTTGCCGCTGACAGTGCCTCCAGTTCCTTCACATTGTCTCCCACCCAGTCTACTGCAGAAAGGTCACAGTTGGCACCTGCAGCCGATGTCCAACCGTCTTTCACCTCACCCCCTTGCAAATCAGGCAAGCAGTCTGAGCCCCAAGCCATACAGCAGTCTCTTCTTCTTTTTGATGACTCTGTCAGCAGGGTTTCCCAGGGCCATCCACCTAGCCCTGCCCCAGAAGTGGAAGAGATTGAGTGCAGCGATGCCCAACCACTTATTTCTCAAGATGAGTACATGCAAGGATCATCGCAGCACGTCTCCGATGATGACGAAACGCAGGTGCCAACTGCTGCGGCGTTCAGCATTGTGGAGACCGACAAGGAGGGCAGGGGTGAAGACTGGGTGGAAGATGATGTGGAGGACGATGAGGTCCTCGACCCCACATGGAATGAACGTCATGCAGGTGACCTGAGTAGTTTGGAAATAGAGGCGGTGGTCGCACAGAGCCACCAGCACAGCAGAAGAGGGAGCAGGGTGCAGAAGCGGAGCGGCCGTGCCCTAGACACTACGCCCGCTACTGCCCAACGCAGCAAGGGAACGAGCGCACCAAAGTCAGCTCAAAGGAGTTCTCTAGCGTGGAAGTTCTTTAGAAAATGTGCTGATGACAGGACACGAGTGGTTTGCACCCTGTGCAATCAGAGCTTGAAGCGAGGCATAAACCTTCTCAACCTGAGCACAACCTGCATGATCAGGCATCTAAGTGCAAAGCACGAGCTGCAGTGGAGTACACACCTTCAAAACCAAGAAACGTCTCTGGCTCATCCTGCTTCCTCTTCTGCTACAGTCTCGGCCGCTCCAGCCACATCTGTAGTGATACCGGCACCTGCCACCCCGCAAACAGACGATCTGTCAGCAACACCACCACCTGGGTCACCAACAACCATCTCCACAATGTCCCGTGGAAGCGTTCAGCTTTCCATCTCCCAAACACTTGAGAGGAAGAGGAAGTACCCCCCTACCCACCCGCGATCCCTGGCCCTGAATGCCAGCATTTCAAAATTATTGGCCTTTGAAATGCTGTCATTCCGTCTGGTGGAGACGCACAGTTTTAAAAACCTTATGTCGGTGGCTGTCCCACAGTACGTCGTGCCCAGCCGCCACTACTTTTCCAGGCAAGCCATCCCTTCCCTGCACAACCAAGTGGGGGAAAAAATCAGGTGTGCACTGCGCAACGCCATCTGTGCCAAGGTCCACCTAACTACCGATACGTGGACCAGTAAGCACGGTCAGGGGCGTTATATCTCCCTAACGGCACACTGGGTAAATGCAGCGGCGGATGGGCCTGAATTGGATAGCAATTTGGCGCATGTCCTTCCATGTCCCTGCTGCTGCTCGCCTGGCAGCGCTGCAGCGTAACTTCGGCCTTCCCGCTCACCGCCTCATATGTGACGTGCCCACAAGGTGGAACTCCACCTTGCACATGCTGGAAAGACTGTGCGAGCAGCAGCAGGCCATAGTGGAGTTTCAGCTGCAGCACGCACGCGTGAGTCGCTCTGCGGAACAGCACCACTTCACCACCAATAACTGGGCCTCCATGCGAGACCTGTGTGCCTTGTTGCGCTGTTTTGAGTACTTCACCAACATGGCCAGTGGCAATGACGCCGTTCTCAGCTTAACTATCCCACTTCTATGCCTCCTTGAAAAAACAATTCGGGCGATGATGGAAGAGGATGTGGCACAGGATGAGGAGGAGGAGGAGGAGGATGAAGAGGTAACATTTCCAAGGCTTTCAGGGCAGTCATTCGCAAGGGGCTCCGAGGGTGGGTTCCTGCACACACAAACGCCAGGGACACAATTGTCCAGCAGGGGCACAGTTCTGGAGGATGAGGAGGATGAGGAGGAGGAGGAGCTGGAGGAGGAGATGGAACCATGTTCACAGCAGGGTGGCACCCAGGCCAGCTCATGGCCATCACTGGTGCGTGGCTGGGGGGATACAGAGGACACGGACGATACACCTCCCACAGAGGACAGCCTTTCGTTGCCTCTGGGCAGCCTGGCACACATGAGCGATTACATGCTGCAGTGTCTCCACAACGACCGCCGAGTTGCCCACATTCTAACTTGTGCTGATTACTGGGTGGCCACGCTGCTGGATCCCCGTTACAAGGACAACGTACCGTCCTTAATTCACTCACTGGAGCGCGATCGCAAGATGCGCGAGTACAAGCGCACGCTGGTAGACGCCATGCTGCTGGCATTCCCATCTGACAGCGGGGCCGCAGTGGAAGCACAAGGCAGAGGAGGAGGAGGTCGCCAACGCAACCAGGGCACCGCCAGCACCTCAGAAGGCAGGGTTAGCATGGCCGAAATGTGGAAAAGCTTTGTCAGCACGCCACAACAAACAGCAGCACCAGCAGCTCAGATGGAACGTCTTAGCAGGAGGCAGCATTTTACCAACATGGTGGAGCAGTATGTGTGCACACGCCTACATGTAGTGAATGAGGGGTCTGCCCCCTTCAACTTCTGGGTCTCCAAATTGGGCACATGGCCTGAGCTTGCCCTTTACGCCTTGGAGGTGCTGGTGTGCCCTGCAGCCATTGTATTATCTGAACGGGTATTTAGCACGGCTGGGGGCGTTATAACAGACAAGCGCAGCCGTCTGTCCAGAGACAATGTGGACAAGCTCACGTTCATTAAAATGAACCAGGCATGGATCCCACGGGACTTTTCCGTACCTTATGCAGAATAGCAATGGATACCGACCTTACCCACCCATTGTTCCATTTTTGCTCTTTCTCACTCTTTTGGGGTGTACCCTCATTTAAAATTTGTGAAAAGAAGCAGTGTTGGCTACCTCGTCCTCCTCCTCAGGGCCAGATTAACGTAGGGGCTATTGGAGCTGCAGCTCCAGGCCCCTACCTTTTATATAGGCCCCGGGTTGGCCATATTCACTGTTACCGCTCTTCTGTCACTTGTAAACACAGAAGTCTGGCTTCTATGCTCGCTTCCCCAGGCAGCACCCTCAGAACCTCCCCACACAGCGCGAAGGCCGGACAAGGAGGGACAGTTGCCGATGCATGGATGTGTTTATGGGCTTCAGAGACAGCATCCCATGTTGAATTAGGCATGCATGGCTGCACCCTTCCTCCTCTGGGTGCATGGCAAGGCACGGCCCTTAAGGCCCTTCAAAATCCTCAGCACCAAGCCCATGATGCTCTTAATCCGGCCCTGGTCCTCCTCCACCGCCGCTTCCACCTACACCACCCATAGGTGTGCGCAGCCTATTGCATTAAGGTGTGCACCCCAAAGTTGAAATACACATGCATGTGTTTGCCAGCAGGGAGAGTAATGTATCGGGGCCATGTACCTGTAGGCAAAGAGAAATAGAGCAGAGCAGGTCCGAGGGAGATCTTTCCCATCTCCTCACTGGCAATGCTATGTGCCCTAGGTGATTAGGGTGTGCCCAGGCACACCCGGCACACCCTGTGTGCATGCCTATGTCACCGCCACATCCACCACCACCTCAACCTCCCTCCTACTCCATATGGGCCTCGTCCTTCAGAGTTGAAGAAGAACATTGTTTTATTTTTCTGTTTTTTTTGTTGTTTTAAGTTATTTCCCTATCCACATTTGTTTGCAGAGCACTTGCCATGCTCTTAATTACGTTTTGCTGCCATTTGCAGCACTCTAGCCCTTTCCTTTGGTGTTTTAGAGCCATTTTAGTGCCTTAAAGTTCGGGTCCCCATTGACTTCAATGGGGTTCGGTGTCCGGGAAAAGTTCGGTAAAAGTCCGGGACACGGACCCGGACTTTTTTTTAAAGTTCGGCCGAACCCGTCGAACACGGACATCTAGGTGTCCGCTCAACCCTAATGTTGGGCGCTGCTCTAGTGGACTAGTACAGGAGTGTTCACTTTGAGTAGCTATCTATATATAATTCATATATGGTCATGTATACACTGTTATATCTATCCATGTGATTCATTCTACCAAAATGTCTGTTTTCTGGTTTTGATTGTTTATTTTTTGGTTTTTGTAATTTCTACATCATTCATCCAGCCTATGTCAAGCGGATGATTTTTATATATCTAAATGAATAAAATTCTAATATTTTTAATCCTTCTGTGAATATCTAATGTTTATTGGTACCGTTAAAGTCCCACCCTTTTGGTTTTTCCAAGCCCTCATCCATCTCGCCTAGGCGAGAGCTCTGTAATCTCAGAGATACACTTCATAAAAGCCAAGCCTTTAATATCTCTTTAAAAACCCTGAAACCGTTTCACCCATTGGCTCAAGAGGTCTGTTAGAGCAACATGGAGTGGTGAATTAATGGTGCTGGAGCCTTAGGTGAACAGACTTTTCACAACTGTACTAATGGTGAGCCGCTGGGGAAACCAAGTGGTATGTAGGCTGCTTCCATATGCTAAGGGACTGTCACAGAAATCTCAGAAAGTGAATGCAATGTTTAAGTGCCACACATTTTGATTTTAAGTCTCTAACTAGAGCAGCATGAAGGTCTGTTACTGTGGAGACACAGACAGGTTGGACAACATGAATCAGGGATGGGGCATATAGCGGAATTCTAGCTTGTAGACCACTTCTTATCCAGATACCTGAGGTGATGTGTAAACAGGTGTCCACAAAGGCAACACATGCCCCCCCCTCCCCACTGCAGAAAGTGGGGGCAAATCGATTATGCTAAAGAGGACTTGTGTGCAAGTTTAGGGAATTTAGTTGCCCAGGGTTTGCAATTAAACTGGGTCCTCAGCTTAGACCTGGCTTTGGAGTTTAAAGCCTGAAAGCAAGAAAAGGAACTCTTCTTGGTCTCAGGGGGGGTGGAGTCTTTTCAGTTTAAGGTTTAGGTTTCTCTTGCTAAGATAAATGAATACTGTTACCCCCAGTGACATCATTTTTTGAGTGTGTCTAAAGCAGCTACAAAGAGATATTCACCTTTAAAAATCATGTGCAGCAAATGTTTTTACATTGCTGATTCACATTCCAACAATTTAATTAAAGAGTTCTTTATACAATTCAATGACAGACAATATAGACTAATTTGTCTGGGCAATAATATAGGCATGAGCTCTAAGCACTCTACATATAAAGCATCAGTAAGGATTGTAGCTGGATTCTTTAACGTGAGTCTAGTCTATTCCCTTAAAGTAAAACTCCACTTTTGTTGAGAAAAAAACATTCCCCTCTGGGGGATCTCTGTACTTTGCAAGGATTATAACAACCTTTTTTTCATTTTGAATAGGGTTACAACTCCACCATCTCTGTCCCATTGCAGAGACTTCCCTTCACTTCCTGTCCCATAGCCAAACAGGAAGTGAGAGAAATCTCTGCAAATTAAGGGAATTCTTTGGGGGCCCCCAGGTTACTGGAATGAGTGCCCTCACTGGAAGATTTCCCCTCTATTACTTTTCTGGGGACAACCCAAAATTTGGGATTTTCTTTTACTTTCACTTTCAATAATAATGGTAAACAGGACATATAGAAAAGGTGGATTTCCCTAACAGAGCACAGACAGCAATAAAAACTGTCGGGTGTTCTAATCCCTTTCCACTCTGACAAAAACGGAAAAAAAAAGAAAAAGTTTTGCCTTTAGTTATACTTTAGGGTAATTTGAAGCTTCTCCCACTCATTCCATTAAAACACTATGCGAAAATTGAATATATTCTTACATTTATCATATAAGTTATTTGCTTCATAGATCCCAAGATCTAACACAATAATAGGTGGCCATTTTTTGGGACTTGGAGTCCTCTGCTATCTCCCCACAGAGCACTACTTGTTATTGACCATATGCAGTTACTACGATTTTAAACTCTACATACACTATATTACCAAAAGTATTGGGATACCTGCCTTTACACGCACATGAACTTTAATGGCATAACAGCTTCAACTCTTCTGGGGAAGGCTATCCACAAGGTTTAGGAGTGTGTCTATGCTGGAATGTTTGACCATTCTTCCAGAAGTGCATTTGTAAGGTCAGGCACTGATGTGGACGAGAAGACCTGGTTTGCAGTTTCCGCTCTATTTTATCCCAAAGGTGTTCTATCGGGTTGAGGTCAGGACTCTGTGCAGGCTAGTCAAGTTCCTCCACCCCAACCTCGCTCATCCATGTCTTTATGGACCTTACTTTGTGCACTGGTGCGCAGTCATGTTGGAACAGGAAGGGGCCATCCCCAAACTGTTCCCACAAAGTTGGGAGCATGAAATTGTGACCCAGGGACTTTAAATCATGGGCTCCTGTGGGAGTGAGCACTACACAAACAAGTCTAAATTTTTTTCCAGGGCCGATACCGATATTTTGGTCACAACGTATCGGTATCGGCCGATATGGGCAGATATTTTGCACATTCAATCACACATCCAATGCAGAGTGACCAGTGCCCCATCAATGCAGAATGACCACTGCCCCCAACAATGCAGAGTGACCAGTGCCCCCAACAATGATGAGTGACCAGTGCTCCCAACAATGCAGAGTGACCAGTGCCCCCATCAATGCAGGGTGACCAGTGTTCGCAACAATGCAGAGTGACCAGTGCCCCCAACAATGCACAGTGACCAGTGCCCCCATAAATGCAGAGTGACCAGTGCCCCCAACAATGCACAGTGACCAGTGCCCCCATCAATGCAGAGTGACCAGTACCCCCAACACTGTAGAGTGACCAGTGCTCCCAACAATGCAGAGTGACCAGTGCCCCCATCAATGCAGGGTGACCAGTGCCCTCAACAATGCAGAGTGACCAGTGCCCCCAACAATGCACAGTGACCAGTGCCTCCATCAATGCAGAGTGACCAGTGCCCCCAACAATGCACAGTGACCAGTGCCCCCATCAATGCAGAGTGACCAGTACCCCCAACACTGTAGAGTGACCAGTGTCCCCAACAATGCAGAGTGACCAGTGCCCCCATCCAATGCAGAGTGACCAGTGCATGGGGATTAGAGCGCCACATGATTACACAAAGAAAAGGGTTCTTCTGCTTACCCGACACGGGCGCTCTAATACGAAGTCCCGCCTCCTGGACCGGCTCCTATGATAGACGTCACCAGTGTGCTGTCTATCATAGGTAGGAGTCGGTCCAGGAAGCGGGACTTCGTATGAGAGTGCCCGTGCCTGGATAAGCAGAAGAACCCTGCTCTTTGTGTAATCAGGCGGATCTCTAATCCCCATCCCAACTTTCACTCCGCAAGCAGCCCTATCCTAAGAAAATATTGGTCATATCGGGCAAGTTTGCGGCCGATACCGATACTTTGAAAAAAGTGAATATCAGCCGCCGATTATCGGCCAAACTGATAATCGGTCAATCTCTGGTGATTTCTCTATGGAGGCGGGTGCAGAGGAGGCAGCCGACAATAGAAGCCCTATAGTAACTCTATGGGTGACATCACTTCCCAGCTCTTGTCGGCTGTCTCCTGCACACAGCTTCCACTGCTATTGACTGGACAGCAGTGGCTTCAGGTATGCATAGTGATTTCTTTTTTACAGGGCTAGATTGGTTAGTCTTAGATTGTGGATGCCAGTAGATTTACAGATTTTAGTTTTAGGGTGAGTTCCTACTTTAAGCTTTATTCATGTACTTCTATAAGGAATGCAGGCATTGTGTCACAGATGCCATCTGTTTAATAAATCCTTTTTCTTCCAATAAAACTTTTATGTTGAAAATCACAATACGCTATCAACATGAACAATGCAGATCAATACAACATGTGTCTCATCAATAGTTTGCATTAAACAGATTGTCTATGGTATTGCAGGCACTTTCTGCACATTACATATTAAGCAGCAATAATTCATGGTGTTAAATGATTATTTTCTACTAGATTGCATGGTAATAGATCTTAAATATTACATTTCATTGACATAAATGTATTGCATTGAATATTTGTTATTTATGAGGTCTCAGAGAGAGAGAGAGAAATTATGCTCTTTGAGTTGTTTTCTCCCACTTTTATTCTCAGAGGTCGATTACAAAACAAATAAATTAATGATTGTAAAGGTGCTTGAAGAAATAACCTGCTGAACGAGCTATTCTAAGATTGCATTTCAGTTTAAATACATTTAATGTTTTAATTTATACCCAGAGACAGCCTTCTTTGGAATACAAATAATTGGAGTCAGAATTCATTTAAAATCTAGGCTATTTTGTGCAGCAAAATGAAACACCTTCAGACCAGGATATGTTTATGGAAATTTGAGTAAAGCGTTTTTGTTATGAAAATAGACACTTAAATAAAATGTAATCTAAAAAACTAAAGACTCAATATTTATGTTTTAATATATTTATGGAGGCAAAGATTTTAGTCACATGTACAATATCTCACAAATGTGAGTACACCCCTCACATTTTTGTAAATATTTTATTATATCTTTTCATGTGACAACACTGAAGAAATGACACTTTGCTACAATGTAAAGTAGTGAGTGTACAGCTTGTATAACAGTATAAATTTGCTGTCCCCTCAAAAAAACTCAACACCCAGCCATTAATGTCTATACCGCTGGCAACAAAAGTGAGTACACCCCTAAGTTAAAATGTCCAAATTGGGCACAAGGTGTCAATATTTTGTGTAGTCATCATTATTTTCCAGCGCTGCCTTAACCCTCTTAGGCATGGAGTTTGCCAGAGCTTCACAGGTTGCCACTGGAGTTTTCTTCCACTCCTTCATGACGATCATGGAGCTGGTGGATGTTAGAGACCTTGCGCTCCTCCACCTTCCGTTTGAGGATGCCCCACAGATGCTCAATAGGGTTTAGGTCTGGAGAAATGCTTGGCCAGTCCATCACCTTTACCCTCAGCTTCTTTAGCAAGGCAGTGGTCATCTTGGAGGTGTGTTTGGGGTCGTTATCATGTTGGAATACTGCCCTGCGGCGAGGCGAGAGGAGAAGCTGCAAACCATGGAGGGCATCTAGGAAGTTGTGGGAAGAGATGGCAGTAAACAGGCAGAACTCACAACATGAAAGGGGATTCA
Source organism: Pelophylax lessonae (assembly GCF_965119305.1). Lineage (NCBI taxonomy): Eukaryota > Metazoa > Chordata > Amphibia > Anura > Ranidae > Pelophylax > Pelophylax lessonae. The sequence goes on along the minus strand of NC_138770.1, from coordinate 252,628,413 downwards.
TCAAATAGGCCTAAATAGGATTGTCAAAAATAATGAATATTTGTATTGTTATTACAATGCTGATGTTACAAAATGAAAGTCTATGCTGGAGCTGTAGATTTTCTTTAATTTTTATTGATACGTGACCTTTGCAATCATTGTACAGTCTCTATTAGTTCCTCCACACAGTTGGGTCTTGTGTGTGTGCAAGTAGGATCATAAATTGAGAATAACTTTGTCCCAAAGCATTGTACTTACTTAGCCCCCTGCAGACATACAATCACTTATTGATGTTTTTTAAAATTATATTGCAGAACATTAGAACAGGAGATCGAAAGTCCACAAAAGCAGCTGCAGATTCTTAGGCTGATAGTCCTTCGATGGAGCTCAAACTTCCAGTGCAAAACAAAAGATTGAAGTAGCATCAAATACAAAAGAGGTTCCTGAATCTTCTTTGTACCAGGTAGGTGATTGTAGCATCAGACGGTGGAAGATCTACTGTAACTTCATTGTCCCCAGCCCCTGGATTCCTCTGAGCAAAAAGAGCCTGGGTGAGGTCCTCCTAGGTCAAATGGCACATTCCAGAAGTTTGCTCAATAAATTTCCTAAAGTCAGGTCCCACACATTTATAACAAACCCCTTAAGAATTATTGGCTAGCCAATTCTTCCTTTCTGATTTAGCCCTCATGATCATGCAACAAAGTGGAATCTGGCAACGTAATAAAACTATAAAACAGAAAGTGACTTAAAAAAAATATATCTTAAGGACCACAGCCCTACAATTGTATTAATTTTTTAATGCTTTGAAAATGCTGTCTCTTTAAATCTATACAAAACCTCTCTGTGTTATAGTCAAGGATAACCTCCATCTGCAACTCCTGTGTTAAAGCGGAGTTCCGGGCAGAGAAACGTTTTTTTCTTGAACATACCCCCGGGACAGTCAGGGCTAGCACATTCCACAATGGCTAGCCTCTGATCTGTCCCGGTTCGCACTTACCTTTTAGAAGAAATACTTACTTAGAAATTTTCTTCCACAGCGTTTCCATCTCAGGTGTGGGCAGCTGAAGCCAGCGCGGTCCTCTTCTCTGTCTTCTTCCGCGTCTTCGTGTCCCAGAATGCACTGCACCGGCCCCTCTCGTCACTTCCGATGCGGCGCCGCATTCCTAAACAGCTTCTGGGCATGCCCAGAAGCTGTTTAGCAGGGGAATGCGGCGTCGCCCGGAAATGATGAGCGGGGCCGGTGCGGCGCATTGATTCCTGGGAGCTATGACGTTTAGCTCCCAGGAATCATCGCGAGGCAGGAAGTGACGGGGTGAGCCTCGGCGCTGGAGGAGGAAGCTGTCATAGGTGAGTATTTACGATCGTCAATAAAAAGGTGAGTAAACAAAAAAAAAAAAAATAACTATCCAATTCCTTTTCAGGTGCGGCATACCTAGCGGAGGGGCACAAAAAAAAAAAATCTTTTTTGTGCCCGGAACTCCGCTTTAAGAACCTATAATTCCATATTTCACTTGCAGTTTCATCTGCTGATGAGATATAGTACTAAGGAAAGAAGATAAAATTAATATTCTATCCTAATGTTTAGACTTCATTAGTGCACATCTTACTAAAAAATCTGCAAGACAAGGTCCTTTTTTTTACAACTTGCAGACTCCTCTAGCTTGCCTGTAAAATGTTAGATACTTAGCATGTCAGAACCAATATAGTAAAATGTATCCACAATGCAGTACCTGTGCTTTTCAGGTGGCTGTGGCACTGCTTTGTAAGATACAACGGGTAATATACCTGAGCTATGACTTTAACCACTTGCTGACCACCTAATTTACTGCAGCAGGTTGGCTCTGTTGCACGAAATCACGTACCTGTACGTAATTTTGTGCAATAGCCACTAGGGGGTGCATACGCACCACCAGAGGCACGAACAGGCACTGATTGGACAGAGGGGGAGCCAATCAGCATGTCCAGTGGACCCGATGTCCGCCGGCTACCCGCGATCATTCCTGAGAGAGGCAGAATGGTGGTCTGCTTATGTAAACAAAGCAGATTGCCGTTCTGACAGGGGAGAAGATAGAGATCTTGTGTTCCTGCTGAACAAGAACACGGATCTCTGTCTTCCCACAGTCAGAGCAACCCCCAAACAGTTAGAAAGCACCCCCTAGGGACACATTTACCCTTTAATCACCCCTGATGTTAACCCCTTCCCTGTCAGTGTCATTAGTACAGTAACAGTGCATATTTTTAGCACTGATCACTGTAATATTGTCACTGGTCCCCAAAAAAGTGTTGAAAGTGTCAGTTAGGTGTCCGATTTGTCCGCTGCAATGTCGCAGTCCCACTAAAAAAGCGCTATAAAAATATCCTAAAGTTTGTAGACACGATAACTGTTGCGCAAACCAATCAATATACGCTTATTGGGATTTTTTTTTACCAAAAATATGTAGCAGATTACATATTGACTGAAATTGATAAAGAAATTAGATTTTTTGAATTTTTATATTGGATTTGTTTTATCACGAAAAGTAAAAAATATATATATTTTTTTCAAAAATGTCACACATTTTTTTTTATAGAGCAAAAAATAAAAACCGAAGAGGTGATCAAATACCACCAAAAGAAAGCTCTGTTTGTGGGAAAAAAAATGGACATCAATTGTATTTGGGTACAGTGTTGCTCAACCACGCAATTGTCAGTTAAATATAACGCAGTACCGCATTGCAAAAAATGGCCTGGTCATTAAGGAGGTAAAACCTTCTGGGGCTGAATTGGTTAAGGAAAGCAGTATCTACATCACTGGTACTGGGGAATCCTAAGACATGCTGTAGAAACTGATATAAATATGGAGGTCATGTATTGGTCCTTTATAGTGACAGTATGTGCATTGATATGCTTTTTTTTTTTATTTTTGATATAATGAGATTTCTGTGTTGTCTGTATTTATTCAGCACTCAATTGCCTTTAAATACCTTACTAAATTGCCTTCAAAACATGTACATTGAATTTCCCTTTTTTACCCAACACTACAGAACTGCAGTAGTCACCTATCGACCTATCTGCATGTCTTTTTTTGTCAATTCTGGATTAGGGGAGCAGCTAATATTTGTTTGTATCTCTAAATGACAGTGACTTTCTTGGCATTTTCAAAGTCTACTCCAGGTCTATGTTTTGCAGTAATTAAATGGTTAAATACAGAATGTAACATTGGGATACAGTTGGGCCCAAGCATAGATTTTGCTTAGCGCATTGAGATAGACTCTAAGCAGAAATCCTCCTAATTGTAATTGGTGGTGTTCTAAGGGTGTCTTGTACACAGGTATTGTTTTTCTGACTTCAATAAAGTACTGTACAACAGTTTGGAAATAGCATTTGACCTGCTTTGCATTGCGTTCTGTTAGAATGTCCTATTGAGGTTTGCTTGAACTGCAAGTGAAACAGGTCAGACGCAACCTTTTGTTATCATAAGCTATATTTTCCATTCAAATAGTACATTTAAACAGAGTTGTGTTCAAATGTAAACTGCTGCATTTGACAAGAATGCCCATCAACATAACCTTAAACTTAAAGAGTTAAGCCCCGTACACATGTAGCGATTGTCGACCGTAAATATTCGGCCACCGACCGATCGGCCGATTGTCGGCTTGTTAGTATGATGCTTCCGACAACCGACTGCGACTTTTCGGCCGAACAGAATCTGGTGTGCAGGCATTAAAATTTTTGTTGGCCAACACCAGAACGGCCGATTGTTCGCCAGTCAGTACAGATTTCGGGCCGACAAACAGCAGATGAGCAAGACTGGGCATGCTCAGAAAAGAAAAAACACATGGTAAGTTAACCATCACATGACATCACTTCTGCAGTCGGCTGTTGTTGGCCGACAAAATTCATGTGCAGTTTTTAGCACTTTTCAACCAACAGGACAGCACCGGACAAAAGACGGCCGATCATTCGGCCGACATTCGGTACTTGTGTACGGGCCTTAACTCCTCATTCCTCTCTGGGTTATCTGTGTGCATTACAAGGAATCTAACAAATGTTGTTGCAGATTCCTACCTTTTGACATTATGAAGAAACCCCTGTGTGTTTGTGTCTATGTTGTAAGTGAATCTAATAGGAGTGGTTTTATAATTATCATCCAGATGCTGCACCTGCAGGGCTCTAATAAGGCAAACTGCAGGGTCTGCATCCCTTTAGACGTGATTTTCTTCTCACCAAAAATGAGATATTTAATGCAGGAGATTCCTGATATCTGACTTGTATCTTAGTGTAGACTTCTGGGAAAATCAGGGAGCCAATCACACAAGCAAGAAATGATGTCCCTAGGGGGCATTCTGTACACCATCTGTGTACAGAACACCTCCAGGTAACCATATTGCATTGCATTTTACAGAAAATTATGGAGCTGTAGATTGAAAAGGAAAGGTCAATTTTATTAAACATTCAATTACAATATGACTTGAGTCACAAATGCTGTATATTTTCTTTTTTATTTGCTATTTTTTTTTTCCCACGAAAGTGGAGTTACACTTTAAACAATTTCTACCGAACATTGCTTGTACCTGAAATCACTTGTTTCACAGCCCTCTCCCTGCCTATTGATTTGTTATTGCTGTTTCTTTACCTGTCTACAACATCAGCTTTTACAAGCAGGCGGTGAATGGGAAATGCATCACATATTCCCTAGGGCCTGTCCACACTACACTGTATGCATTATTTTGTGCATAATGCTTGTGCGTTGTAATACATGCTGCACTGTTAACACCTATAGCACTGATCTCCTCCCTTGTGTATTGCTGTGCTGTTCCCTCTGTACAGACTGTCTTCTGTTTTGGGTTTCTCTCCCTGAGATTGCACTGGGGGCATTTCATTCCTTGGAGGAAACTGACCGAGAGGACCGTTTGAAGCCTGCATCATGATCATGGAGACCATTAAACTTCTGTTTGATCCCCTTGCCATATGGTAAGAAGGATCAACGCTGTCTGGTGAGTGGGAATTATTTTCATATCTCTCACAGAGGGTGTCACCACCCCTACTCCCAGGATATATTCTCACAATGCATCTGGCCATAGGGGCAGGAAGATTGTGCCACTTTTGGTGGAAATCAAGTAAGGATTCAGTAAATATTAACGTTGAACTGGTTTCACTGGACTGTATTTTTAATTTTTGGGTGCACTGGGTTTATAGGGGTTACTCTCTTTTTTTCCCTTTTCTTTCCTTTTTGGGAAACAGCACTTTATGCTTCAATATTAGCACTTTATGTTATTAACTAACATTTTACATATATCATTTTTTTACACATTGGTTGTTATTCATTAATGTTGATTTATGTTGGTTTGTGATATTTGTTTCATTTTTTTTGGGAGCTAGCGCTGTGTATCGCATAGTGTATAACTCTTGCGTTTTTTATTTACAGATTATACCTATAACACTGCTTTACTTTTTCCCCCTCAACTTCTATTGTTATTCAAATGCTCTGCAGCAATGCCATCCAGTGTATCAGAATGTTCTGCTCACAAATGCAATATGTGCTATTTTTCTCTTTTTTTTTTCACTTTAGAAGTTTTTATTAAAGTGTCAAAAGTATAACAAACTATTCATTGCATTCCCAATAACTTCAAGAATGTTAAACATACATAGATCACATATGGAAACATAGGCTTAATAAGTATTTAATGGTTTAGTGGCGAATTGGCGCAAGAAGAGGTCTCAAAAAAGTCTGGTCCTGGGGACCCGGGGGAGGGGGGGAAGGGAGAAGGGAAACACCAGGGGTAGGGGGACCCCCAAACAGTTCAGGGGGTAGTTGTCTACTGTAGCGGCTGCCGGCGGAAGAGACAGAAGAGATCTCTGGGGGGGAGACAAGAGGGAAGACAGCGCAGCGCCTTCTAAGTGCAGCAAGACATTTATTGAAGTATGTGCAGCAGTATTACACTCACATTTAGTCAGTGAATAAGATGCAGTTAGTCAAGTAATGTTGATCATCAGGAGCATCACTGAAGCGGGTCCTGGTGGTGGAGGCAGTGGATCCCGGTGAGAGCGGCAGAGGGGGGTTCCTCCGTGTGTACAGGGACGGCCTTGGTGGTGTCCGTGGGCTCCCCATCAACTGGTGGAACGCTGGCACTCGTGGGTCCTGGGATCCTGACGTCACTCCTGGCGGTGATGCGGGATGCTACGGCAGCGATCTGCAATTTTTTTTTGCGGCACTGCGACATTTTTGACACTTTTGGGGTTACCAGTGACATTACTGCAGTAATCAGTGCTATACATATGCACTGTTACTGTAAAAATGACACTGGCAGTGAAAGAGTTAACTGTATTGGAGAGGGAGGGGTTAAGTGTGTCCTAGGGGCGTGTTTCTAACTGTGATTGGCTGTGGCTACTAGTGTAAGAACAGAGATCAACGGTCCTACATAGTAGAACCGTCTGATCTCCATTCTTACACGGGGAAGAATGATAGGCGGCTTTGTTTACATTAGCCGCCTGCCTTCCTTCCGTTGTAACGGAAGATCGCGAGTGCCCGGCAGACACAATGTCCGCCGGGCACATGCGCGGGGGGTCCGTGACCGCGCGGGAGCGCGCCTCCGGCGGCGCGCGCTCACTCCCTAGACCCTCACAGGCTAGCGATGTAGCCCTACGTCGCTTTGCCTGTGAGGGCTGACTGCCGACGTAAATAGTCGTGCGGCGGTCAGCAAGCGGTTAAACAAATACATGTTGATGTTGAATCAATGTAAACATATATAGGAACAGTAATACCCATTGGATCATGCTGTCAATAGGTAAGATCCAATGGAACAAAAAAAAGGGGGGGTAGGGATACAGGGGTGAAGCTAACTTTCTCTGTACAATATTTAGATAAATTGCAATTAATTCTTGTTGAAGGTTTTTTAGGTAATTGGATGCTTTAAGGTGAGCGAACCAGGTTCCCCCTGCTTTAATGTACTTTGTGGTGGAAAGATTCTCATTTGCCAGCATCAGTTTATATTGAGCATGTATATTTAGTCTCAAAATGACCTCAGAGAGGTTGGGAGTGCTATTTTTTTTTTCAACACACACTAATCTAGCACTATAGTGTAAACTGAACTTGTGAAACATAAGAAAAATTGCTTTATTCTTGAATTGGGTATGACATTCCAGCACTGCTGGTGTGAATGACCGCTAGATTCCTTGATCCATGAGAGATTACAGTGGGTACGGAAAGTATTCAGACCCCCTTAAATTTTTCACTCTTTGTTATATTGCAGCCATTTGCTAAAATCATTTAAGTTCATTCTTCTTGCTCATGAATGTACACATAGCACCCCATACTGACAGAAAAACACAGAATTGTTGACATTGTTGCAGATTTATTAAAAAAGAAAAACTGAAATATCACATGGTCCTAAGTATTCAGACCCTTTGCTCAGTATTTAGTAGAAGCCCCCTTTTGATCTAATACAGCCAGGAGTCTTTTTGGGAAAGATGCAACAAGTCTTTCACACCTGGATTTGGGGATCCTCTGCCATTCCTCCTTGCAGATCCTCTCCAGTTCTGTCAGGTTGGATGGTAAACGTTGGTGGACAGCCATTTTTAGGTCTCTCCAGAGATGCTCCATTGGGTTTAAGTCAGGGCTCTGGCTGGGCCATTCAAGAACAGTCACGGAGTTGTTGTGAAGCCACTCCTTCGTTATTTTAGCTGTGTGCTTAGGGTCATTGTCTTGTTGGAAGGTAAACCTTCGGCCCAGTCTGAGGTCAAGAGCACTCTGGAGAAGGTTTTTGTCCAGGATATCCCTGTACTTGGCCGCATTCATCTTTCCCTCGATTGCAACCAGTCGCCCTGTCCCTGCAGCTGAAAAACACCCCCACAGCATGATGCTGCCACCACCATGCTTCACTGTTGGGACTGTATTGGACAGGTGATGAGCAGTGCCTGGTTTTCTCCATACATACCGCTTAGAATTAAGGCCAAAAAGTTCTATTTTGATCTCATCAGACCAGAGAATCTTATTTCTCACCATCTTGGAGTCCTTCAGGTGTTTTTTAGCAAACTCCATGCAGGCTTTCATGTGTCTTACACTGAGGAGAGGCTTCCGTCGGGCCACTCTGCCATAAAGCCCCGACTGGTGGAGGGCTGCAGTGATGGTTGACTTTCTACAACTTTCTCCCATCTCCTGACTGCATCTCTGGAGCTCAGCCACAGTGATCTTTGGGTTCTTCTTTACCTCTCTCACCAAGGCTCTTCTCCCCCGATAGCTCAGTTTGGCCGGACGGCCAGCTCTAGGAAGGGTTCTGGTCATCCCAAACGTCTTCTATTTGAGGATTATGGAGGCCACTGTGCTCTTAGGAACCTTAAGTGCAGCAGAAATCTTTTTGTAACCTTGGCCAAATCTGTGCCTTGCCACAATTCTGTCTCTGAGCTCTTCAGGCAGTTCCTTTGACCTCATGATTCTCATTTGCTCTGACATGCATTGTGATCTGGAAGGTCTTATATAGACAGGTGTGTGGCTTTCCTAATCAAGTCCAATCAGTATAATCAAACACAGCTGGACTCAAATTAAGGTATAGAAACATCTCAAGGATGATCAGAAGAAATGGAAAGCACCTGAGTTAAATATGAGTGTCACAGCAAAGGGTCTGAATACTTAGGACCATGTGATATTTCAGTTTTTCTTTTTTAATAAATCTGCAACAATGTCAACAATTCTGTGTTTTTCTGTCAGTATGGGGTGCTATGTGTACATTCATGAGGAAGAAGAATGAACTTAAATGATTTTAGCAAATGGCTGCAATATAACAAAGAGTGAAAAATTTAAGGGGGTCTGAATACTTTCCGTACCCACTGTACATCAGTGCCTGCCCATGCAATAACCATGGCATCCAATGGGGATGATGGGAAGAATTTGAAATATTTTTATTTGTTGGATGAATGCAATTACACCAGTGTTCCTCTTGGGGACCTCCAACAGGTTACCATGTCCAGATCTCTTATAAACTCAGTAAACCCAGATGTGTGCCTGAAAGTCCAGAAAACTTGAATTGTTGGTGGTTCTTGAAGGCCAGAATTGAAAAGAGCTGTTGCTGTGAATATATTACCATTAGATGATAATATTTGTCTAGCAAAATGACCTTTGAGATTTGTTTTATGTCTATCCTTTACCGATATTGGTTAGAATCTGTATATGAAGTGAAACTTTATAATAGTGTTATGAAATATAGCACATTTAGCCACAAATATCTGTTATACTGTGTAAGGTTTAGCAGTAAAGATGTTTAGGTCATATATTTGACTGTTCTATTAATCCTTTCATCAATTAGCTCTCGGCACTGTAAATTACTTGTTGCACAAGGGACCCATGCTCCTGAACATAGTGAGATAATATGCCTCACTGGACTATCTGCCATCTCATAAATCATTTTATTTTCAAGGTTCACAGATTAATCTAGGTATTACATCTCAACTACATGCAGTTACAAACATTTCAGGTTTACCATGTAAACTCCCTGCACTTTTTTCCTTCTCACAAAAAACTTTTTTTTCTTACTGATTAAATGTTGCAGATACTTAAATTGGAAATTTAGTCAGAAAATGAAGTCTTGCTAGATCACTTCAGGCTGGCCCCTTTTGCAGGTATAGCTATATAAAACATTAAAGATAAGTGTCTACACTATTTAAAATCCTGTAATACACTGTTTCACCCTGCCCTGCATATGCTCAGTTGCTTTAAATTTTTAGGCATTTTAAGGCACTGCTGAGATTGTAGAGGCTGATCTGCTGACAGTCTTCAACCGAAATTAAACCCTCCTGTCCTTTGCAGCCAAGTAAGCTGCTTCTGTTTGATTGGCAACTGCCATGGTGCTGCGCATGTGATCAGTTATGATTCCAGCCATTTGATGGTTTGACAGTTTGGTTGAGGACACAAGCAAATATGACAGTTAGCGATCCTGGCATTCCAGATGTTGGAAACCGTTAAATCGTTAAATCAATGGGTTTGGTTCCGCTTTATGATTTACTGCCGTTCTGGGGCTCTGGGCTTCAGAAAAATGGCAGCCTCCAGCAAGAAGAAACAGGAGCAATGCTGGAGACAATTTACAGCACACACTGATGCTGGTAGCAGAATTATTATTGTGGAATTTATGTTTCATGCTAAAGGACATATATTTTTATCAAGTTGTTATGGCTAAAGTTCAATTCTTTCTGAATGCAGACATCTAAAACAGAAATCCACATTCACCCACAGATTTAGAAATGTTTAGTCATGATAATTGTAAAAAAAAAACTGCAAAAACAAACCACAACAGAGAGTAAATATATATTATTTTCAACAATCCATGTATCCCTGTATCACCCCATGTAGCCCATAACCCTTAGGCACAAATATTCTAAAACTACTATGAGTCCTCTGAATGACTTATGGATTCTATACATAATGTTGTGCAACTTTGATGTATTAACCACTTGCCGACCAGTCACATTGACTGTACTGCGGCAAAGTGGTTAGTTATCGTCTGGCTACGTAGACCTACGTCACCAGACGATCTCCTCTCTCGGCGGCGCACGCGCGGCGCCGGAGGCTCGCTCCCGCTGTATTCAGCTACAGCGGGAGTCGGGCATGGGGAGGAGTGGCGGTGATCGCCGGGGATCTAGTGTGGAAATCCGCCCGCTTGTGTAAACAAAGCGGGCGGATCTCCTAAGTGACAGGCAGGGTCAGATTGCAGGGTTCAGCATAGCTGAACCTGCGATCTATCCCTGTGTCACTCAGTCACCTCCCCCCACACACGTCAGTAAGCACCAGGCATATATTAACACCTCCCTCTCCAATAAAAATTAACCCCTTCCCTGCCAGTGTCATTTTTACAGTAACAGTGCATATGTATAGCACTGAATACTGCAGCAATGTCACTGATACCCCCAAAAGTGTCAAAAATGTCAGTCAAGGGTCCAATCTGTCCACCGCAATGTCGCAGTCCCGCAAAAAAAAATCGCAGATCGCCGCCATTACTCGTTAAAAAAAAAACACCAAAAATGACAGAAATCTTTCCCTTTGTTAGTAAACGCAATAACTTTTGCGCAAACCAATCAAAATACGCTTATTGCGATTTTTTTTACCAAAAATATGTAGCAGAAAACAAATTGGCCTAAAATGATAAAAAAATGAGATTTTTACATTTTTTGGGGGGGGAATTTCATATAAAAAAATGTGAAAAATATAAATTTTTTTCAAAATTGTCGCTCTTTTTTTGTTTATATCGCAAAAAGTAAAAATCGCACAGGTGATCAAATACCACCAAAAGAAAGCTCTATTTGTGGGGAAAAAAAAAATTTAATTTGGGTACAGCGTCGCACGACCGTGTCTGTAACGCAGAGCCGAATCGCAAAATATGGCCTGGTCAGGAATGGGGTAAAACCTTCCGGTAATAAAGCGGTTAAAAATACGCTCATTGAGAATTTTTTTGTCAAAGACATGTAGCTAAATACAGACAAGAGTGTCCGCAGTTTTAAAGCATGACATGTTAGGTATCTCTTTACTCAGAGTAACATAATCTTTCACATTATGAAAAAAAAGCAAGCTGACTTTAGTGTTATGGCTGTTTAAATTCATTCATTTTTTTTTCCAAAAAACAAAAAAACAAAACGCGTTTGAAAAATTGCTGCACAAATACCCTGCGACATAAAAAGTTGTAACGACCACCATTTTATTCCGTAGGGTCTCTGCTAAAAAAAACATATGTAATGTTTGGGGGTTCTGAGTAAATTCTAGCAACAAAAATATGATTTTTACATGTAGGAGAGAAGTGTTAGAATCACCCTGGGTGGCAAGTGGCTAATCATCACTTTTTTATGGATTCTATTATAAAATTTAGCAAATAAGTAATTTTTCTTCATAAATTTAGGCCACAATGTATACTACTACATACCGTATCTTTGGTAAAAAAATAACCTACACTATGCTATGTTACATAGTTACATAGTTACATAGTAGGTGAGGTTGAATAAAGACAATAGTCCATCCAGTTCAACCTGTGTAGGTGTGTGTGGCTGTAATCATCTCGCATACCCCTGAATGTTCTGATCCTTGAGATGTATGTCTAGAAGTCTTTTGAAAGCCACCATATTACCTGCAGAAACCACCTCTTGTGGTAGAGAATTCCACAATCTTGTAGCCCTAACAGTAAAGAACCCCCCACGTTGCCTGAGGTTAAAACGCTTCTCCTCTAATCGCATTGTATGCCCCCGAGTCCTCATGCAATCCCTGCGACTGAACAGCTTTTCTTCTAAGCCTAGATCCCCATTGAGATATTTAAAAATTGCTATCATGTCCCCCCTCAGGCGTCTCTTCTCCAGGGAGAATAAATCAAGCGATTGCAGACGCTCCTCATAATCAAGGTCCTCCAATCCCCTAATTAGTTTAGTTGCCCTTCTCTGGAACCTCTCCAGCTCCAACACATCTCTTCTGAGGACTGGTGACCAGAACTGGACAGCATACTCCAGATGCGGTCGGACCAGAGTTTTATAAAGTGGAAGGATTATAGTCTTATCTCTGGAATACATCCCTTTCTTTATGCATGCTAATATTCTGCTGGCTTTGGCAGCTGCCGCTTGACATTGCATGCTGTTGCCTAGTCTATCATCCACCAATACTCCCAGATCCTTCTCCATTTTTGATTCTCCCAGGGGTTCCCCTCCTAACGTGTATTGTGCTTTTATGTTGCTAGTCCCCAAGTGCAAAACCTTACACTTCTCCACGTTAAACCTCATTTGCCAAGTCGTTGCCCACTCCGTTATTTTGTCCAGGTCATTCTGTAGGATATCTGCTTCATGCTGTGCTGTTATTGCCCTGCCTAATTTTGTGTCATCTGCAAAAACTGATATTGAACTACAGATCCCGTCCTCAATGCTGTTTATGAATAAATTGAACAAGGTTGGTCCTAGGACTGAGCCTTGGGGGACCCCGCTTACTACCTCAGACCAGTCTGAGTATGCGCTGTTTATTACCACCCTTTGGACACGCCCTTTTAGCCAGTTCCGTATCCAAGAGCAAACCCTGCCGTCGATACCTGCAGACCTTATTTTATAAATTAAGCGCTTATGGGGAACTGTATCGAACGCCTTAGCGAAATCCAAGTACACCACATCCACTGGTCTGCCCCTATCTAGCTCACAGCTCACCTCCTCGTAGAATGTTAAGAGATTGGTTTGACAAGAACGCCCATTTGTAAACCCGTGCTGGTTACTACTAATGATGCTGTTGTCCTTAGCAAACTCTACGATATAGTCCCTTATCATCCCCTCCAGAAGTTTACATACTACTGATGTCAGACTGACAGGCCTATAATTTCCTGGGATATGCCTCTGACCCTTTTTGAATATCGGAATCACGTTAGCTTTCCTCCACTCCCCTGGTACATCTCCTGTCCTAATACTGTCCGCAAAGATCAGGAACAGTGGTCTGGATATAACCTTACTGAGTTCCTTGAGTACTCTCGGATCTACGCCATCCGGGCCTGGTGATTTGTTTGTGTTAAGTTTATCCAGCCTTTCCCTGATTTCACCCTCTGTTAGCCATAGTGGCAAGTCCTGTGTATTACTACTAACCATACAGTCATGGTCAGTGTACCCCTCCTTTTCCTGTGTAAAGACTGACGAGAAAAAAGCATTCAGCATGGTTGCTTTTTCAGTGTCCTCTGTAACCATCCTGCCATCATCATTAATTATGTGTGCAATATGCTCTGCCCTAGTTTTTTTGCTGTTGATATACTTAAAGAATTTCTTTGGGTTTTTTTTACTATCCTCTGCTATTTGTCTCTCAAAGTCTATTTTAGCCATCTTGATTTAGTGTTTACACTTCTTATTTGCCTCCTTGTATTGGTCGAAAGCCAATACTGTGCCTTCTGATTTATATTTCCTGAAGGCCAATTTTTTTCCCCTAATAAGATTTTTAACGCTATGGTTTAGCCAGCCAGGTTTGGCTTTGTCTCTTCTAAATTTATTTCCCATAGGAATGCACTGCAAGATGCCTTTGCTTAATATATTCCTAAAGCATTCCCATTTTTCCTCTGTGGTCAGGGATCCCAGGGTTCGGGATCATTGAAAATAGATGAATCCTGATGTACCGACTGCCTATCTTATTTCTTGAGGCCCTAAAATGTCAGGGCAGTACAAATACCCCTCAAATGACCCCTTTTTGGAGAGTAGACCTTTAAGGTGTTTAGTAAGAGACATGGTAGGTTTTTTGAAGTTATCATTTTTTACCACAATTCTTGGGAATGTTTTTTTTAGTCACACAAACTTGTCATATTAACAAGTTATTTCTCACACATGGCATAAGCATAATTGCAATTACACCCTAAAACACATTTTGCTATTCGTTCTGTATGGCGATACTACATTTGTGAAGGCAGAAACTTGGTTAATAAACAATCCAGATGGCAGGCAAAAGCATAGTTGATAAACAGGCCAGGCTCAGTTCAGGTGGAAGGCAGAAACGTGGTGGATAAACAATGCAGATGGCAGAATGTTAAAAAAATTAGATTTTTACATTTTTTGGGGGGGAATGTTATATAGCAGAATGTGAAAAATATTGATTTTTTTTTCAGAATTGTCGCTCTTATTCTGTGTATAGCGAAAAAAAAAAAAAAATTGCACAGGTGATCAAATACCACCAAAAGAAAGCTTTATTTGTGGGAAAAAAAGGACGTAAATTTTGTTTGGGTACAGTCTCGCACAACCATGCAATTGTCAGTTAAAGCCACACAGTGCCAAGTTGAAAAAAGTGGCCTGGTCATTAAGGGGGCAAATCCTTCCTTAAAGTGGTTAATAAAATGTCATCTCCATTGGGCCATAAAGTTTTGCAAAGGTGTTACTTATGTAAGCTACATGGATGAAAGTGGGAACTGTTGTCAAACCAGGTATAAGAACTGGGGTATTTTATTTACAACATTTGCAATAATGAAGTCACTTAAGGTAAATGGTGAAACATCTTCAGCATTACAAAAAATGAATTTTATCTTTTCATTTAGCATTATTTATTTATATATTTGCCATGTTGGTACTCTCTGTCAATCAGTGCTTTACAAAGTACACAGAGCCACTCATACTAATGTCTACCCCAGAGGTGCTTGTAATCTAATGTTGTAGCTTTAGTTAAAAAAACATTCAGAAACCAGTCAACCTGAAGCAAACTGTATTATCTGAAGGAGACTCACATATATCTGAGAACACATAATTGCAAGGAAAATTTTGTTTTTGACGATAGTTGAGAACTAAAACAAAAACTGATGGACTTTTTTGGCACCCCAAGGACAGAACATCAAAAGTATAAAATGATTACAAACTTATTTCAAAATGTACAAATAAGAAAAAGCAATAAAAAAAAATTGTAAAAAAAATAAAAAAGTGAAATACAATAGTCTTGCATTATGGCTCTTAAATTACAGCCAAGAGTACACCCCACACATTATAACGTGTTAATCTAAAGATGTCACAACAACATAGATGTCTCCAGTCATCTCTATGGCCTTCGGAGGCTGGGCGCAACGTTATGATGCCTCGTTCGGCCTCGGCAGTTATAAACACTGACGTTGCCTCGCTAGAACTCCGAGATCGTTTTTTTTTTTTTAGGTCTTGCACCTGCATATGTACAAAGTAGAAAATATTGTTATTTTTTCAAAAATTTTGTATTTTTTTATTAATATCGCAAAAAATAAAAAGTGCAGAGGTTATCAAATACCACCGAAAGAAAGCTCTGTTTGTGGGGAAAAAAAGGACGTAAATTTCGTTTGGGTACGGCGTTGCATGACCGCGCAATTGTCAGTTAAAGTCGCACAGTGCTGAATCGCAAAAAGTGGCCTGGGCGTAAGACAGCAAAATCCTCCGGTAAAGTGGTTAATATTCTATGTCCTACACTGTTCAGAATAAAAAAGCTTTCTGAAGAATTATAAAAGCTAGCACAAAACATAGCTGTTTAGTCAAACCAATAGCTGCAGATAATGATGTAAATATACATTTGGAAAATTCTCAAGTGCTTTGAGGCCTTATAAATACATTTGATAAATGTTACAGTAATACATTGCATACTCCTGGAGAATAATAGTATTTTTATCAGTAGGAGGAACTGTAATTGAAAATTTAAATGAGAAACAAGGCTGGTAATATTACATGGAGGGACCCTGAATGGCAGGTAGGTGTTTCAGTTTTCTGTAAAGTACAAACATGTGTGTTTAGTGAACTGTAATAGCAGGAAAACTGATGGCATAGTAAATATTATAAATGAATCCAAAAGAACAATAAATATATTATTAATATTATTTAACAATAATCTTAGATTTGTCTATTAAGCAGCACTCATGTATGTTAATATTGTTGGGTAGTATGGTGAAATAATAAATCTGCTTTGTTAACTTTGCAGCTCAGTCTATGTGGGCTGTTGAAGTTTGCATTATGTCCAGTGGGAAATATGCAAATTAGTTTGTTACCATCCTGTCAGTCTACTGTTATGTACAACTGACTATGTAAGTTTCCACATATACTGTGCATTTGTGTGTTCTCCATGGCAACATCCAAGATTTTATTATTTCCTATTGTGCCAAGAGAACTTATTATTATCATTAGGGCTTATGTACACTTGTGTTCTTAGCACATTGCTGTTGCGTTATAATGTAGTATGTATGAGCCAGAGCAGGCACACTACATTTATCACATTTGGCTTATGAGGTTAAAGCTGAATTTCAAAATTATTATTGCATTTGGCTCCCCCTGCACTGCAAACATGAAATCCCTTGCTCTACAAGATGTCTTCCTCTCAGTTCCCCGAAGCTGCCTATCTTCATCAGTCACACTCTTGCATCATCACAAACAATTCAGGACGAGCAACCCTTCATTGTTAATGTGGACACTGAGACCTAGCCCATATCCCAGAGTGTAAGATGGCCAGGAAGGAATAAGGTACAACTGCTTTTAATGGTAAGAAACAAAATACGGTTAGTAGTACCCTGCAAGGTGACTCCATCCCCATTGTAAATAGAAATGTAGAGTTTTGCCCATTGGGACTTTTAATGAAATGCCACACACCCAGTGATAAAAACATAGTACAGGTTTATTGAGTATATGCCAGCAATAGAACTGGGAAAAGGTGTCATAATGCCAAACAGTTGGCCCAAATATACAAATCCATTACATGGTTACATACAGTAATCAAATAGTCCATGGTAAATATGTCATAGCATCTATGGTGACCCAATGCCTTTTGTGAGTTCAATCTCACTCTTCAGGGGCTGCCGGTGCGACTTTGGCATGCAGCATCCTGCATCTTTGTGAGTATGGATCCTAAAGCCCCGTACACACGCAACGATTATCGGCCGACCGATCGTCCGTCTTTTGTTCAGAGTTGTGTTTTGTTGGTTGGAATGTGCCTAGACTGCACACGAATTTTCTCGCCCAACAAAATTCTACTTCAGAAGTGATGTCATGTGTTGGGTTGCTTTCTTTGTGTTCTTTCTTCACTGAGCATGCCCAGACTTGCTCATCAGATTTTTCCCTGCCGAAATGTGTACTGACTGCACGAAAATCGGCCGTTGTGTTGACGGCCAACAAAAATTTTATAGCCTGCACACCAGATTTTTTTCGGCCGAAAAGTCGGAGTCGGTTGTCGGAAGCATCATACTAACAAGCCGAAAATCGGCAGATCGGACGTTGCCCAAAAATTCCCTGCCAATTTTCGACGCTTGTGTATGGGGCTTTAGTCTGATACCCACATTCCAATCTACCTGATACGTTTCTATGTTCATTACTACCTTATATTTTTTAACCATTTTACTTTATATATTATGTCTATGCATCAACCTGCTAAAGATTTACACTGAACTCACGAAACACATTGGGTCACCATAGATGCTATGACACATTTACCATGGACTATTTGATTACTGTATGTAACCACGTAATGGCATGTAATAGATTTTTATTTTTGGGCGAACTCTTTGGCATTTTGACACCTTTTCCCAGTTCTATTGCTGGCATATACTCAATAGACCTGTACCAAGTTTTTATCACTGGTTGTGTGGTGCTTCATTTAAATTCCCAATGGGCAAAACTCTGCATTTGAATGCTTTTAATGGTACTCTAGACAAAGACAAACATTTAACCCTTACAATGCAGGGGAACCCAGCTTCAAGGGTCTCCTAAATACAAGAAGAGACATATTAAAGGAATGCTATTTGTACTATAGACATGCAAGTTGATTTACTAAAGGAAAATTCACTGTGCACTAGAAGTGCACTGCAAGTGCACTTGGAAGTGCAGTTGCTGTAGATCTGCGGGGGACAAGCAAGGAAAATCAAAAACAGCATTTTTGCTTGCACATGATTGGATGATAGAAATCAGCAGAGCTTCCACTCATTTCAGACCTTCCCCTCAGATCTAGAGCAACTGCACTTCCAAGTGCACTTGTAGTGTACAGTGCATTTGCCTTTAGTAAATCAACCTCAATGTGTGCTGAATCTGATGTCTCCCCGCGTGTATACAATAGATGACACACTTTTCAACTCATGATCACCCAACATGATGGAATATTTATATTGTTCTAGAGTGTGATCATTTTTAGTTTCTTAATAAAATATCTGTCCATGTTTGCACAGCATTAAATGCCACATATTTAATGCTCAATTCCAGGAATGATTTTTTAAACTTACTTTGGCTCAGCTTGGTTACAGCAAATCCCTCATAGCTGACAAATGAAAGACCGCTAAGAATGCAGACATTTATTCTAGTAGTCTGTGCTACATACAGTCATTGCTGGTCTCTTCCGAATGCTGCTAAGTCCTTGCCTTCTGTGCATGGATCACACGTGGCTACTAAATTTGGCAAAGTAGACATTCAATAAATACAAGGCTTTCTCTCATTGGATGAAGTGAAGAGGAATGATGGATGGCATCATTACCTCTGCCTCATCCAATCAGAGAATGCCTGTGCATTAGGGATGAGGTTCAGGTTCAAGGCTACAATGGATCTGTAGTGGAACCTTGCATGTCTGAGGTTCACAGTCCCTGCAAAAAAGTGTGGGACTATTAGGTGGCCATGCAATAGTCCATGGGGTCCTCACATCTAAGTGTGTCTGCATCTTCCCTAGACCCAATGTAGTCAGCAATTGTGTGATTTAGGCACTTCCTTTGAGTGTTACCAACAGCTGGGCCTGGTTGCTGTGGTTTAAAAACTCTAAAAAACAGCACTAAGCCAGCCACCTACACTGTTGCCCTCCATTAAGGGATAATGGGATTGGAGGCACATTGGGCATCAGAGGGGATCCTGCTACAATCAGGAATAGTAGCAAATATATTCTTATGCATCATATCCTCAAAGTGCTCCCTCTATAATGGTTGCAATTGATCAGCATTTTACCCTTGTATCACGGATCTTATAAGGTGGCCACCCAATGGTGGTCATGACCCAAATCCTGGGATCCTTGTGCAGCGTAAAATAACTCATTCTAATGGCTGGTAGTTTTATGACAGCTGATACACTGCGATCTATCACCCTCTCCTTCAATGCCAGAGCCCACTTTGCATTAAGGTCTAGCTGCTGATATATATCTGCCTCTTGCTGCTCCCTGCCTGATGTCCTCTCCTTCTATGATCATTGCATTATCTTCCTCGCTCTCAATATCTGAAGTGCATGACCAAGACCATCCTCCTGCAGCAAGTCAGTGATCATGTAATCAAGTAATCCTGATGACTCTTTATTGCCAGTTTGCAATAAGATGCCTGCAGATTATCAAAAGTGTGCAACAACATGCTGCAAACAAAGGGCAACGTCAAATAGAAAAACGTTCAGGCTGGGCTCACACTGCTGTGTGGAGCGCTTACAGCAGGGGTCCAATACATCCCTGTTCTACATTTCAGGGATAAGTCAAGCCTGAATTTTTGGCTGGATTCAAACCTTAAACAGACCAGAAGACACACAGGAATCTTCTGCAAACTGTGTGAACCAGCTCCATTGAGAGCCGGTCACAGTCTCCTACAATGCAAAATTGATTCATCCAATTCACACCAGTGTGAACCCAGCCTGAAGCAGAAGAAAATAAAATATACCCCCCCCCCCCCCCCAAAAAAAAGAAAAAAAAAGAAAACTGAAACACTAAACTTCAACCCAGAATTGTTTAACCTAGAAGAAGAAAAAAATATGTGAATGTGAAAACAAAAGTAAAAAGCAAACAACAAAATAAGATTGTGAGTGGAGGACAAACAACAACTATGATTACTGCTTACAGACATAAAAAATATAGTCCCAGAAAGGACTGTTGACTGTTGTGCCACTGGCTAACTTTTATAAAGTTTCGAGCTGTTATGACTGCACTTCCACCAGTCAATTTAGGCATATTACCCAATAACATAAAATCAGATGTCAAAGCCAAAACTACCTAAAATAGCCTTTTTTTTCCAAGTTAAAATGAATCAGATTTGGGGTACTGTTGCTGTATTTAAGTGAAGATAAATGTATTAGTAAAAAATGAATTACACATCCAAAATATAGGGTAGCTTACAATCTCTGTAACATCATATACAGCATGAAGGTACCTCCTTCTCCATGACACCTTTGAAGTCACATCCAAAGAACCCTCTCCCCACTGTGCAATGTTTTAAATATTCTGTGCTTTGTTAAATTTCCCCCATGGCAGTGCCAAGCACCTTATGTCCTTTTCTCGGCAATACCTTGCCCATTAGTCTTCAAAATAGCAAGAAATATATATAAAGATTTGCCCCCATAGGCCTTCAGGAGAGATTGAACCCAGGCAGATTTCCTTATCCCTACAGTGCATGTATGGCATTGCAGTGGAAAAAGTCAGAGAGAACTCCCACAAGAAGAGTCATTCCACAGAAAAGGTCAGGCAAAAGGCAGACAAGGGGAAAGTTTCCATAGATGGACCCAGTCAGGATGAGAATAACAAGAACTAGAGAATAACATAAAACTAAAGAGATCATAAGGATCCTGTTTTGTTAAGACAGTATTCAAAGGCGACATGCAGAATTTATATTTGCCATGGTTAACTGAGAGGTGTGTCTAAGCTGGGTTCCTGCTGCATTCATGATAGTTATGACACTTCAAGTTACATCCTGTATCTCCTCTTATCAGGACAACCAAAATATTCAAAATCTTAGTTGTATAAAAAAAATATAAATTTTATTAAGATTTTTTTAAAAACATTATTTGACACATCAGATCATAAAACATCAATAGCTTTCCAATTAAAACCAAATTATACATAGAATAAATGTCATGTGCAGACTGATCATCCTGTTGATGCAATTTTTTTGGGGCCCAGCATATCCAATAGTAGATCCCTGGGACATTATATTGCAATTTGGTCCCAATTTTTTGATATATGTGATCCTTGTTGGTGGGTGCTTTTGTGACCTTGGATTCATAAGGAGATGGGCATAACTCTGAAAGAAATTGGTTGGTTTGCATTTTCTCTGAAGAAAAGAAGAAATATTCAAAACCTGTTGGATCTCCCACTCCATTTAACCGCTTTAAGACCGGAAGGATTTGCCCCCTAATGACTAGGCCCTATTTTGCGATTCAGCACTGCATTAATTTAATGGACAATTGCGCGGTCATGCAATGCTGTACCCAAACAAAATTGATTTCCTTTTTTTCCCACAAATAGAGCTTTCTTTTGGTGGTATTTGATCACCTCTGCGATTTTTATTTTTTGCGCTATAAACAAAAAAAGAGCGACAATTTTGGAAAAAAAAAAGCAATATTTTTAACATTCTGCTATATGCGGATTTCTGTGTGCCATTATTTCAACCGTTTTTGCACTTAAAGAATTAATGCACATTTTCTTTAGACTTTAATTTCATTATTGTTTTTTTTTTCACTTATTTAGCGCGACTTTTGTTCTGTATACTGAATTTGGGGTGTTGTCACACTTGAAGTTGCAGCTTTCTTTCCATTTTTTTCTTTTTTATTTTATTGGTTTATTTACATTCTGCTATATGACATTCTCAAAAAAATTTTTTAAAAAATCTAAATTTTTTAACATTTTAGGCCAATTTGTTTTCTGCTACATATTTTTGGTAAAAAAAAATCGCAATATGCGTATTTTGATTGGTTTGTGCAAAAGTTATCGCGTCTACTAACTACGGGAAATATTTATGTCATTTTTATTGTTTTTTGTAATGGCGGCGATCTGCGATTTTTCTGCGGTACTGCGACATTGCAGCGGACAGATCGGACACCTAAGTGACATTTTTGACACTTTTGGGGGTACCAGTGACATTACTACAGTAATCAGTGCTAAAAATATGTACTGTTACTGTAATTATGGCACTGGCAGGGAAGGGGTTAACCCTATGGGTGATCAATGGGTTAAATGTTAGCCTAGGGGAGTGATTCTAACTGTTGGCGGCAGGGCTTGTGAAATGACCATAGAGACATGTGATCCTATATAGAAGGATCACATGAGCTCTGTGATCATTTTAGGGAGAAGAGCAGTCGGCTGTGTTTACAGCAACCAACTGTCCTTCTCCCTCAGCGGGAGCCGCCTGACCCGTGCATCGGCTTCCCCGCTTCACGCGCGACCAACGTAGACCTACGTCGGTTTGCTCAGGAGCCGCAGTAAATAGGCGGGGGGTGGTCGGGAAGTGGTTAAACAAGCTGCAATCAAACTCTTAAGCCTCGTACACACACGTCAAAAATCGGCAGGGAATTTTCGTTCGACGACCGATCTGCCGGTTTTCGGCTTGTTAGTATGATGCTTCCGACAACCGACTCCGACTTTTCAGC
The DNA here is from genome assembly GCF_965119305.1 of Pelophylax lessonae. NCBI lineage: Eukaryota > Metazoa > Chordata > Amphibia > Anura > Ranidae > Pelophylax > Pelophylax lessonae. The sequence continues at coordinate 252,605,688 of NC_138770.1, read as the reverse complement.
CGAAAAAAAATCTGCTGTGCAGGCTATAACATTTTTGTCCGCCGTCAAAACACGGCCGATTTTCGTGCAGTCAGTACAGATTTCGACAGGGAAAAATCTTATGCGCAAGTCTGGGCATGCTCAGAGAAAAAAGAACACAATGAAAGCAAACCAACACACAACATCACTTCTGAAGTAGAATTTTGTTGGGCGAGAAAATTCGTGTGCAGTCTAGACACATTCCAACCAACAAAACACCACTGGATAAAAGACGGACGATCGGTCGGCCAATAATCGTTGCGTGTGTACGGGGCTTTAGTAAAGTGCAGTTAAGAATGGTTTTGGGAAGTACCACCCAGCAAACACCTATCATTCTATGTATAATTTGGTTTTGATTAGAAAGCTATTGATGTTTTATATCTGATGAGCTAAATTATGTTTTAAAAAAAGGCTTAATAAAGTATATATTTTTATCAGTAAACTAAGATTTTGAAATTTTTTGGTTGCCCTGATAAAGTCCCACTGAGAGGAGATACAGGACGTTACATTATGTTAAAGGGACGATGGCAACCTTTGCCCAACAGTAGGTGAACTATACCTTTGCAATGTGACATTTCAAGCTACTGGGGATTGAGTTTGACTAGGAATCAGTTGCCAAGAGAATATGAGTGTTTCCCTTAAAATAAGATTAGTGGGCAACACTAGAAGTACTGACAGTAGAGCATGAGCATGTAGTGCCACCTGCATTTGCAATGTGTTTATTTTTTGAATGCATGCCTTATATACTGTACCTGTTTTGTACTGATATCCTTGTTTCCAATGTGTGCCTTGTGTCCCTACAGTAATGCAGTAGCTTTTTTGGCAGATCAGTCTCACTCCCAGTTATCCATTAAGAACTGTAATATCATTTGGTTAGACACACTCTTAAAAGTCCCACATGGTTTTCTGTTTTTTTTTAGGAAATATTAAAGATGTTCATGTATACACACGTACTGAAACACACTTGATTAAACAAAAGATGCGTTATAAGCTGTCTGAAAAGATGCAGGATACAAAAATAAACTGTGAATATAATAGCTCTGAATGTAATATACTATGACTGCTGTCATTTTGGAACCTGACAAAATTTGTGTGTATTGTATCCGAGTATCAACCTCTCATGGTCATGCAATCATCCCAAATCTTCCAAGCTACATCCATCACTCTCACCCCAAAAAGGTTATTTGAGGTTATCTAAAAAAAAACATCTTTTACAATATTTTTGAGATACTGGCTTTTTAATCTTCTTCCCAGCATGCCTTTGCTTTCCATTACACTTTGTTAGTTGTCACTAAAATGTGTTGTATTATGTGACTTTTAAAGCAAAGGAGAGAAAAAAAGATAACTGCAATTTATAATTATCATAATCCACCCCTTTATAAGACTCCGATCACCACTTGGCTTTCATATTAAATATCACAGTGAATTTCAGAACAGTAAGCTAAAGCAAAGCTTTTTTTTTTTTATAAACATATTTAAAAAGTTCTTGAATGTCTTCTGGCAGGTGGTTATTATTTTTAAATGGTAAATATTGTGGTAAATATTTCCATGACATGATTCATAGCAAGTCTGCTCTAGAGAATTGAGCACATCTCTTAAAATGTCTGTAAGCCTAAGGAAGCCGCCGAGCTAATCTATTGATTCACAGCAGAAATGCGGGTGTCTATCAAAGTGAAAGAACTTCTGGGTATTGTTTGACTTCAAATTCCGCATGCTGCTCGGAAAGAAGATAAATTACAGGTAATCTCTACCCTAGATACAAGTGAAGGAATATTTCATTTCAAAAGCAAATAAACGACAGTCACAAAACTCTGTGATTTCAGGTTAGACTTTTGCTGGATCTTTAGGCACGCTTCATAGCATGGAATAAACATGAACTACTGCAGTCAAGCAGTGGTCCTCTGGTGCTGGGTTATTCCCAGCATTAACTACCAACTTCAACTAAAGTCAAGCTACAGTTCCCTTATATTGCTCCGTCCCTATCAATGACTGCTAATGTAAACCATTACAGTCTAGCTGCAATCCTCTGATATTGGTGTATCCACATAGGCGTGCGCACAGGGTGTGCCGGTTGTGCCTGGGCACACCCTAATCACCTAGGGCACATTAGCATTATCGCTCTGTTTGCCAGTGAGGAGATGGGAAAGATCTCCCTCGGACCTGCTCTGCCATAAGAGAAGTGCCACACACTTCTATTTCACTTTGCCAGCAGGGAGAGTAATGTACCGGGGCCATATACATGTAGGCAAACACATGCATGTGTATTTAAACTTTGGGTTGCACACCTTAATGCAATAGGCTGCGCACACCTATGTTTATCCATAGCATTGACTACCAACAAGAACTACTATAATCAAGCTACTGTATAGTTTTCTAATGTTGTTCCATCCCTAACAATAACTGCCAACATGAGATATTAGCGCCGGTTCACACTGGCGCGACGCTACTTTCAGGGGCGACCTCCGAGATCGCGGTGCAAGCAGCGCGCCACAACCTCGGAGCGGCCGCCACAGACTTCATAACATTGAAGTCTATGGTGGTCGTCTCCTGGTCGCCCCAAAGAAGCTCCGGACCCTTTTTCTAGGTCGGAGCGACTTGTGTCACTCCTATTAGAACGGGTCCGTAGCTTCCCTATGGGAGGCGACCTGCGGCGACCTGTGAGGCGACCAGGTCGCCTCACAGGTCGCCCTAGTGTGAACCGGGGCTTACAGTCACGCTGCAGTCCTCTGATGTTGGTCTATCCCCAGCATTACCTGCCAACATAAACTATTAGTGCCGGTTCACATTCTTGCGGCTGTGGCGATCGCATGTAATATCGGAGCGCACTGCTCCTTCATTACATGCGATTGGCTGTGCGGTGCGAATTCAGCCATACACTTTGTATGGCTAAGTGCCGGGTCACACTTATGCGATGCGGGAAGGCTGCGAATTTGCGGCCTGTTCCCGCATCGCAACGCACCCCTGGCAGTTCACACTGCCATATGTGATACGCTGGGGGTGTCAATGAAATGTTAACGACACCCCCAGTTTGATCGCATATCGCAGTGCGATCTTTACAGTTCGCACAGGATCGGATCACACAAGTGTGAACCACTGTGCAATCCGATCCTGATGCAGCTGAAAAAAGGGACCTGTGCGACTTTGGTGCTGGTGCAGTGCGAATTTAGCCATACAAAGTGTATGGCTGAATTCGCACCGCACAGCCGATCGCATGTAATGAAGGAGCAGTGCGCTCCGATATTACATGCGATCGCCGCAGCCGCAAGAATGTGAACCGGCACTTACAGTCAAACTATAGGAATGAGCGAATCTGTTCAAGGTTTGCAAGCTTTGCAGCAAATTACATTGAAGTCTTGGGGAGGGGGGGGGAGTCTTGTAATTTAATTTTGGAAATTTGTAGGGCTAAAAAAGAAAGCTATTGTCAAACAAAAGGCATAGAAGTTGAGCATTGCCATGTGGTAAGTGGACCATAATCGGTATAAAAAATAAAATAGTATCTCTCCCTATACAGAACTGTCAGATCACTCTAAGGATCCATTCACACTAGTGCGATTTCAGATGTGACTTTAGTCACACAGAATTGCATGACAATGGAATCACATTGGGTTTAATGGTGCTCATTCACATCAATACAGTGAGATTTTAGAAAAGGCTCCTGTACTACTTTGGTGCAATTCCAGTGTAAATTTTGCCCCATAGAGTATGAAGACTATATCAAAATTGCATCCAAGTTTCACTACATAATCACACTGAAAATCTGATCAAAGTCAGATTGCAGCAGTGTGAACCTAGCCCAACAGCTAAAACACCTACTGATAGGCTTCTTTCACACGGTCCGCCTCCGCAGGCGGATCCGTGTTGCTCAGCGGGGATCGATCCGCGATCCCCGCTGAGCCGGGCGGATGACAGCTCCGTCTCCGCTTGCAGAGCGGAGAGGGAGGTGTCTCAGCACCCGCTGCCCTCTATGGGGGATTGGAGGAGAGCGGACCGCTTGTCCGCTCTCATCAGATCCGCTCCGCTCCGATTACTGAACGGATGGAAAAATAGGGTTTCCATCCATCCAGATTTCAGCACAGGATCGGATGCGGATGTCAGCGGGTGTCAGCGGAGGTGACCTCCGCTGACACCCGCTGCCCCATAGAGCTGCATGGAGGATCCGATCAGATCCGCCTAAAAAACTGACAGGCGGATCTGATCGGACCGCCCGTGTGAAAGAGCCCTTAAGGAGAATTTTACCGCCGCAGCGTCAGTGTCCCGCTCTAGGAAAGTCCGTGGCTCCGGCCCCGCAATTCAGGCGTCCTTTCAAACAGAGTTTTCACCCGCAATTTCAGCTTTAAAATATTCCTAATAGGTGTAGGGAGTGCTGGGTGGTAATTATTTTTGTCTAGAAGCTACTGATTCAGAGGATTGGAGTGGATTATATCAGGCCTATACGGAGCTCCTCTCCTTAGCGTCTCGTCTTGCTCCGTCGGCTTCCGGACACGCAGATATTGACATGTTGATTGTTACTTATTTCTGGCAGTGGACTTGCAAAGTTTTTTGGCCAAAATTCGTGCATTTAATGAATCCTTGTAGTTTTGCCTGCTAACACATGATAACAGCAAACCTAAACCTCAGCACTATTAAGCTGCAGTCTTCTGATGTTGGTATGTCTCCAGCATGGTCAAGCATGGTCGAGCATCATACAATGAAACTTCAGTCGTTTTAGGTTGGTCTATCCCCACTATTACCTATCAGCAGGAACTATTAAAATTAATCTTCAGTCCTCCAGTTTTGGTCTACTCCCTGCAAGTATATATCTAATGTAAAATAGTCAACACATATTCAGTATATTTCAGCAACACATGGACATTTCCCCATGTTTTTACTTTTTAAAACTGTAAAGGATCATTCCTGTTAATCCTAATCTAAATATACTCAGCTCCTAACTTTATGCTGTAGCTAGCCACCCAGTACCTCTGCTGCATGGAAATCCCAAGCAGTTTTTTTCAGCCCTGGCTAGTTCAATCCTGGTAGACTAAAGAGCAACTTTGATTGTCCTCTTCTCCATAGCATAGGGAGGAAGTGTTCTGTATCTCACAAGGCAGGGCTGAAAATACTGCTTGGTATTTCAGTGCAGCACATAAAATAATTTTTATTATCTCGTTAAAGAAGTTAGGCACCAACTCAAATTCTGGATGGATCAATAGGTATTTTTCTTTATTTGCAGCATTGGAAGACACAAAACATGGATAAACGTGCATGTATTGTAGGCATGTACCTTTTTGTTTTCCATACATATACTGTAACTGCTAAAATCAATTATTACAGCAAAGTTGCAGGTTGGACGGACCTAGTAAGAGAGAGTAAGGGATGAGTGTAGCAGCCAGGGAGACAATCCACAGAATTGGTGTAGGGGACAGAGGAGAGCTGAAGGGGAGTTGCAAGAGGTTGTGAAGAAGTAAACAGTGTTAGTGTTGGTTGTAGGAGGAACCTATAGAAATGGAGAATGGTTGACAGTTGCTGTAGGAAAGAAAGAAGTGTAGGTAGGGCATGTGCAGACATAGAAAGGGGTGCAGATTGGGCAAGGATATATAGAAAATTAGTTCGGAGAAGGAGCATTGGGTCAGCCAGGACCAGGAAGTCCCTAGCTAAGTGCAGAGAAGTGAACCAAACTGATAAGAGGCATGGAGGAGCTCAGATATGAGAAAAGATTAGAGGAACTGAATTTATTATCTCTTGAGAAGAGGAGATTAAGGGGGGATATGATAAACATGTATAAATACAAAAGCGGCCTATATGGTGAACTTGGTGTTGAGCTATTCACTTTAAGATCATCGTAGAGGAGAGGGGGGCACTCTTTACGTCTAGAGGAAAAGAGATTTCGTCTCCAAATATGGAAAGGTTTCGTCACAGTAAGAGCTGAGAAAATGTGGAAAAGACTCCCTCAAGAGCTGGTTTTGGCCAGCCCAGTAGATTGCTTTAAAAAGGCCTTGATTCTTTCCTAAATGTACATGATATAACTGGATATTAACATTTATCCAGTAAAGTTGATGCAGGGGATATTTGATTGCCTCTAGGGGGACCAGGAAGGAATGTTTTCCCTTGCTGGAGCAAATTGGATAATCTTTGCTTGGGTTTTTTTTTTGCCTTCCTCTGGATCAGCTGTGGGTATAGGTGTGTATATGGGATTGCATCATTTTTTTTCTCTTTTATTAGTTGAACTAGATGGTCTTTTTTCAACCAAGCAGCAACAATAATTGGGAATAAAAACACAGAATTCCAGATTAATTCAGAACCCTCTACTCCACCACATCGAGAGTTGGCCCTTGCCTGTCACACACGTTGCCTCTCCTGCAGGTACTGTTATCATTGCTGTTGGTTCATCACAGTGTACATCAATGGCTTGCTCCCTTCATGGGATGTATAATAAAATTGACAATTTTTCATTTTTAATCTGGAATTCCGTGTTCATTCTGCATGGGTTAGCAGCGTCCCGCCAGCAGCTGCCAATCATTCTTCCAGCGAGACAGTACCTCAGTGCATGGTCCTTTTTCTTGTATGTTTTCTTTTTTTCAACCAGACTAAGTATGTAACCCTTCTTGTAATGATTGCATGAAAATGCAAAGTCAAACCAATCAATATTGAAAGTTTATTAATTCTACAGGCACCTTAGATGCCAACCTTATCTCTGAGGAATAATAGCTACCATCAAGGAAAAAGCATCCCAGAGAATCAAACCTTCTTCGGAAGTCTGTAACCATAGGGAAGCCTACAGTGATCAGGAGGTCCTCACAGATGAGGTATAAACTGTCAATGAGATAAGTCAAGAGAGCAATATAGAATTGCAGGTGTGTCAAGCCAGTACTATCTTTCCAGCTATGGATATTAAAATCCTTAAAAAAGATAACCTAGTTATCATGTGCTGTATATGACAACAGAGAATTTTAGAATGCAGCTGTCTAAATATTTTAGCTACTGTGCTACATTCAGATACAATACAATATATTGCAGCGAACAGCTCACCATAGCATTGAATGTCTCTAGATATCTTACATATCCTACAATAAAATACCTGTCACAATTTAGAGAAATTCTCCATTCAATTGGTGTACTTTTCTTTACAACGTTCTCTATCTCTTATATGAGATCACTGATAGTTATGTCATGCAGGAAGTGCTTTAAAATGTAAGTTCGGCCTAAAACTAAAATCTCTAAATCTACATTCTAAGACTAACCTGTCTAACTCTGTAATGCAAAAATCGCTATACATAGATTTTCTGAAGCTGATTCGGTCCTTTTTCTAGCGGCGGAAGCTGTGTGCCGAACAAAGCCAACAACTACTGGGAAGTTCCTGGGAAGTGACGTCACCCATACAGTTACTATGGGGCTTCAGTTTTTGGCTGCCTCTTCTGTACACTCACACACACAGAAGCCGCCGCTGACAGCTGAGCTTGGGGCCTGAAGTGGCTTCAGAAAAGGTATGTACAACAATTTCTTCTTTACAGGGCTAGATAGGTTAGTCTTAGAATGCGGCTGAAAGTAGATTTAGAGATTTTAATTTCAGGCCTTTAGGCCGAATTTCTACTTTAACCGCTTTACGACCACCCGCCGCAGTTATACTGCGGCAGGCAGTCGCTCCTGGGGAAACCAATGTAGCTATATGTCGGTCGTGAGCAGGAGGCTAGGGGGCGAGCGTGTGCTGCCAGCGGGCGCTCCAGCCTCCGCTCATCAGCGGGGAAGCCGATGCAGCGGGCAGGTGGCTCTGATTGCCGCCTGACACCCACGATCGTTCCCCACTGAGAGAGAAGAACAGTTGGCTGTTGTAAACACAGCTGACCGTTCTTCTCCCTGGAATGATCATAGAGCCCATGTGATCCTTCTATATAGGATCACATGTCTCTATGGTCATTTCAGAAGCCACGCCCCCCCCCCCCACAGTTAGAATCATTCGCCTAGGCTCACATTTAACCCCTTGATCACCCACAGGGTTAACCCCTTCCCTGTCAATGGCATTATTACAGTAACAGTGCATATTTTTAGCACTGATTACTGTAGTATTGTCACTGGTACCCCCAAAAGTGTCAAAAATGTCAGTTAGGAGTCCAATCTGTCTGCCGCAATGTCGCAATCCCGCAAAAAATCGCAGATCGCCGCCATCACTAGTAAAAAAAAAACACAATAAAAATGACTTAGTTAGTAGATGCAATAACTTTTGCACAATCCAATCAAAATACGCTTATTGCAAATTTTTTTTTTACCAAAAATATGTAGCAGAAAACAAATTGGCCTAAAATGTTAAAAAACTTTGATTTTTAATTTTTTGGGGGGAATGTCATGTAGCAGAATGTGAAAAATCTTGTTTTTTTTTTTTTTTTTTTTTTTCAAAATTGTCGCTATTTTTTTGTTTATAGCGCAAAAAATAAAAATCTCACAGGTGATCAAATACCACCAAAAGGAGGCTATATTTGTGGGTGGAAAAAGGACATTAGATTTATTTAGGTACAGTGTTGCACGTCTGCGCAACTGTCCAATAAAGTAACGCAGTGTTGAATCGCAAAATATGTCCTGGTCATTAAGGGGGCAAATCCTTCCGGTTTTAAAGTGGTTAAATATAAATAATGCCATCACCTATACTCACTGCTTCATTACTACCATTATTGCTAAAACCTGATTTCTTATTATTAATGATAGTAATGGCTGAATGTCTGTGTGTTTATTTAGGAATGGTACTTTTTCTTCTTCTTTACTTGGTGTACTTTATGTGCTCCAGAAGAAATTTCTTGTTTTCCAGTAAAACTCAACAAAAATAACAGCTCTGGCCAACCAACATGTTATCAATGTTATCAGTGTCTGTGCGGAAATACTAAATGGTCATTGTTTTCCATCAAAATTGCAGAGATCGGAACATCACATTTTACACAAACTATAATAGTCTAATCTCCAATTTAACGTTTTGAGTATTTCACAAAGTACAAACGGGACACAATTGAATCAGTTGTATTGTGAAGCTCGAACGAAGGCAGCTATGCATTGCTGATTGTCTTGCCGTTGTTTCTACGGCATTATACTGCCACCTTCAGTATGGTTATCTACATTCTATAAAAAGCTCCTAGTTCTAATTTAGAAACACAGCTTTCAAATTCCATGATAGTAACTGGCATATGTGTAAAATATTCCTACAGTTGAGATTTGTGCCTGCTGTCTGTTATAAATAACGCAGACATTTGCTATGTAGTCTTGTCTGTAATTATGATTAGTGACCCTTTAGCTTGTGGAATCTATAATATCTACTTTCTTTGTAAAATATGTCACCAGACCAATAAATAAATATCAACATTTAATTAGGAATGTGAAATTGGCAGATGTGCAGAGAGTGTAAAATTTATCATGTGAAAAGAGTGCTCGATACCCAATATTATGCACAGGATAATTGAGTAGAATTAGAAGACTTGCGTAGTGCCAGCGAATTGTAGAAATAGGTTAGTTATCCTCAGGGATTCTCTCTGAAGAATTGGAGCCTTGAAAGGCTTAGTAACATTCCATTGTTTTGTTCCCATAGGAACAATGAGATGCCTACAGAGATTATACATGCTGTCCTTGCTTTTAGAGTGCAGATTACATATGAAGGGTAATTGTTGGAAGGTGAACTTCTTGGTAGTTTTTTATATAGAAATTAATCAACACATAATTCAAACAAATAAAATAAGCAATTAATATTATGTTTGAGTTTAATACTGAGAAGATCTTGAAAACGAAACCATGGCATCCTTTAAGTGACACAAAGACCTATTTAATAAGGCAACAGGAGGAGCAGTGATGCAAATTGATACAATTTAAAAAGAAATGCTAAAAATTTCAGATAATGCCTTTTGGCAGATAGAACATCCTGAACAATAAAAGTTGATTGCTGACTGGCCGCTATGGTTTACTTGAACGTTACCTAACTTATTGCATAAACCTAAAGTGTCTAAATTCTAGTTAGAAAGTTTTTTCCTTGTACAAAAAAAAACGGTCATGCCTATTTTTTTGTTACCTGTTAAGCTTTCTGGTGCATTACTACAGTATGTAGGACATGGCCAAATTATTGTCATCACTGGTTAATAGGCCTGTCAGTTTGACATCGATAGTATGTAAACTTCTGGAGGGGATGATAAGGGACTATATCGTAGAGTTTGCTAAAGACAACAACATCATCAGCAGTAATCAGCACGGGTTTACAAATGGGCGTTCTTGTCAAACCAATCTCTTAACATTCTACGAGGAGGTGAGCTGTGAGCTAGATAGGGGCAGACCAGTGGATGTCGTGTACCTGGATTTCGCTAAGGCGTTTGATACAGTTCCCCACAAGTGCTTAATTTATAAGATAAGGTCTGCAGGTATCGACAGCAGGGTTTGCTCTTGGATACGGAACTGGCTAAAAGGGCGTGTCTAAAGGGTAGTAATAAACAGTGCATACTCAGACTGGTCTGAGGTGGTAAGCGGGGTCCCCCAAAGCTCAGTCCTGGGACCAACCTTGTTCAATGTATTCATAAACAGCATTGAGGACGGGATCAGTAGTTCGATATCAGTTTTTGCAGATGACACAAAATTGGGCAGGGCAATAACTGCACAGCATGAAGCAGATATCCTACAGAATGACCTGGACAAAATAACGGAGTGGGCAACGGCATGGCAAATGAGGTTTAATGTGGAGAAGTGTAAGGTTTTGCACTTGGGGACTAAAAACATAAAAGCACAATACACGTTAGGAGGGGAACCCTCGGGGGAATCAAAAATGGAGAAAGATCTGGGAGTCTTGGTTGATGATAGATTAGGCAATAGCATGCAATGTCAAGCGTCAGCTGCCAAAGCCAGCAGAATATTAGCAAGCATAAAGAAAGGGATGTATTCCAGAGATAATACTATAATCCTTCCACTTTATAAAACTCTGGTCCGACCGCATCTGTAGTATTCTGTCCAGTTCTGGTCGCCAGTCCTCAGGAGGGATGTGTTGGAGCTGTAGAGAGTCCAGAGAAGGGCAACTAAACTGATTAGGGGATTGGAGGACCTTAATTATGAAGAGCATCTGCAATCGCTTGATTTATTCTCCCTGGAGAAGAGACGCCTGAGGGGGGGCATGATAGCAATTTATAAATGTCTCAATGGGGATCTCAGCTTAGAAAAACAGCTATTCAGTCGAAGGGATTGCATGAGGACTCGAGGGCATACAATGTGATTAGAGGAGAAGCGTTTTAACCTCAGGCAACGTGGGGTGTTCTTTACTGTTAGGGCTACAAGATTGTGGAATTCTCTAGCACAAGAGGTGGTTTCTGCGGGAAGTATGGTGGCTTTCAAAAGACTCTTAGATGTACATCTCAATGATCAGAACATTCAGGGCTGGTCGCCAGTCCTCAGGAGGGATGTGTTGGAGCTGGAGAGAGTCCAGAGAAGGGCAACTAAACTGATTAGGGGATTGGAGGACCTTAATTATGAAGAGCGTCTGCAATCGCTTGATTTATTCTCCCTGGAGAAGAGACGCCTGAGGGGGGACATGATAGCAATTTATAAATATCTCAATGGGGATCTCAGCTTAGAAAAACAGCTATTCAGTCAAAGGGATTGCATGAGGACTCGAGGGCATACAATGTGATTAGAGGAGAAGCGTTTTAACCTCAGGCAACGTGGGGGGGGTCTTTACTGTTAGGGCTACAAGATTGTGGAATTCTCTACCACAAGAGGTGATTTCTGTGGGAAGTATGGTGGCTTTCAAAAGACTCTTAGATGTACATCTCAATGATCAGAACATTCAGGGCTATGTGAGATGACTATATATCACTTTCATTGGCAGTGCTATTAAATAATTAGAATCCAGCTAATATTATGCTAATGTTGGAGAGAGAATAGAAGTAGACATCCAATATGCACCATTAAGGTAAACCTGTCAGAAGAAAAATATAGCAGTTTCTGTCCTCCACCTGTAATGCAAGCTGTTTGGCTGTTATGCTAACCGTCAGGCTTTAATAATTTCTAAACCAGTGGCCAAGAAAAATTATGTAAAATAGGAAAGACAAAATAAAATTTATATCTACATACATCTCTGTCTTGGTCAAGGGTCAGGCTCAAGAGACCAGCAGCAATAGCAGTAGAGAGGTTCACACCGACCAGAAGGATAAGTACATCGTACATGAGCAGGTCACCCTGGCAGATGATGCAGGCTAAGGCTTGGGGTCTAAGCACTAACTGGTCTTCACCAAAGTTCCTGATATTGGAGATGGATTTTGCTGTCTGCTAGTGCCAGGATCAGCCCACAAGAAGGTGAGCAAGCTGGGGTCAGGTGACAGATGGGGCAGATAGGGATCAAGCAGAAATTTTGTGAAAAAAAAACAAGCCAAAGGTGGATAACAAATGGTTGCAGGTTGGGATCAAATGGAAGCATAGTCAAGGAACAAGTCAAAGGTCCATAACATAAATGGTTGTGAAGATATAGACAGCAGCAGGAGCAAAAGGAGTAAATATTGGATGGAGAGGAGCAAAATAATCTGGCAAACAGGAAGTGCAGAGACATGGCTTAAATCAGGAAATGCATGGGAGGAGCTAAGGGTTAAATATTCACCAGAAACAAGACACAAAGCAATGTTTCCAAGGAATCTGGTGCAGAGCTGTCCTTATGGTGACACAGTGAGGAGAAACCCAGCCAGACACCACAGAGGTTCCAGGTTCAGATCCAAATTCTGACAATCCAGTTAATGAAAAAGAAATGGCAACCTGTGCATCTCAAGAAACTGTTAATTTTAGAAGAAAATTTCAAGTCAGCCTATGCTTTGCCCACACAGTTTGACTTAAAGCTGAACTCCATGATTGTTAAAAAAAAAAAAACTTGCAGCGGGGTGCACTATAAGACTGTAAGATAATATTTCTTGTTAGAGGGAAAGAGGCTGTATTACTTCAACTGGTTTCAGTGCTGTCCTCTTCACCCTGGCACTTAGGTGGATGCTCCCTTGGCATACTATATATTGCTATTTACTCTGCATTATACATGGAGGAGGCAAGCATGCAACCGTTGCTGAGAGCATCTTAGAGAATAGGCAGCATTGAACCAGACACATGGATACAGGAAGCCTGCTTGAGCCAGAGATAAGGTAGGTATTACTCCTTATTCCTGTACAATTAGATTTAGCAAGCAATGAACCCTTGAAGTGTGGCACACACTGCAGGGATATATTTTTTTAAGCCCAGAGTTCGTCTTTAAGTGGCAGCATCATGTGCTGCTTTATTTTCCTGTCACTCCCCACTTCTGTGTTATCAGAAGAAGCCCTGTTGGTGTTAACACAGGGCTTAAGACTCCCTCCTTGTCTCCATGTGAAAGAGCTGGTGCCTGGTCCCTTATTACCCAACCCTTCACCATGCAAGGAAGGGGAGTGAATCACATTATCTTTTACATGTATTTACTCCCAGAAGCCAAACAGAGTGATGGGTAGCAAGGATAATGTGTTTAAAATGATATTAAAGGCTTGGCTTTAAAAATAAATAAATAAATAAATAAATAACAAACATGTCATATTTACCTGCTCTGTCTAGTGGTTTTGCACAGAGCAGCCCCAATCCTCCTCTTCTCAGGTCCCCTGCTGGAGTTGCTGGCCCCTCCCTCCTGCTGAATGGCCCCAGAACAAGCAGCTTGTGTGTCCATTCACACACAGAGCCGCAGCTCGGCCCGTTCCCTCTCTCTACTCATTGGCTCACTGGCGGTGACTGACAGCAGCGGGAGGGCAAAGGTGCCCGCTGCTGTCTCAGCCAATGAGGAAGGTGAGTCCCCGGAGAGCAGAGGCTCTCGTCCACATCACTAGATCGAGATAGAGCTCAGGTGAGTATTGGGGGGGAGGGGCTGGGGGAGCTGCTGCACACAGAAGGTTTTTTATCTTAATGCATAGAATGCCATCTATCAGTGTCCATCAGTACTGATAATCAGTGCCCACCAGTGCCACCCATAAGTGCTCATCAGTGCTGCCAATCAGTGCCCATCACTGCCTCATCATCAGTGTCACTGCCTATCAGTGCTGCCTAACAGTGCCTATCAGTGCCATCTATCAGTACTCATCAGTACTGCCCATCAGTGCCACCCATCAGTGTAGCCTAATTAGTGCCTCCTGATCAGTGCCATCTATCAGTGTCCATCAGAACAGCCTATCAGTGCCCATAGGTGCCACCTCATCAGTGACCATCAGTGAAGGAGAAAAATTACCTGTTTGCAAAATATGAAAAACTTTTTGTTTTTTCAAAATTTATGATCTTTTTTTGTTTGTTTAGCAACAAATAAAAAACTCAGTGTTGATTAAATACCACCAAATGAAAGCTCTATTTGTGCGGGAAACAAAATGTAAAAATGTCACCTGGGTACAGTGTTGCATGACTGCGCAATTGCCATTCAAAGTGTGACAGCGCTGAAAGCTGAATATTGTCCTGGGCAGTAAGGGGGTATGCCCAGTAAGCAAGTGGTCAAAGTACACTAACTGCTGCGGTACATTCTGACATTCATGCAGACTAGTAAAGAAATGTCGGTGGAATACATACAAACAAACATCTGCTACCACTAGGACAATCTGGTCATCAGCCCCACTGTACATGCAATTGACTCCACTGGTACCTTGGCATACTATATATTGCTATTTACTCTGCATTATACATGGAGGAGGCAAGCATGCAACCAGGGCCATTTGAAGGAATTTGGGGGCCCCAAGCAAAATGGACATGGAGGCCCCCCCGGCACACACGCAAAGTTGCCAGATATTATTGCCCCTCCCGTTCCCCCACCATGTGCCCTAGATGATACCAGGGGGACTTTTTTCTTATGCTATGGGACTATCCAGCTGTCTGTTAACAGGTAGGTATTGTTCCTAATTGGACAATTGGTCCAATTTTTGCATGAAAAAATGGAGTGACAGACTGTCAGTGTGATCCTGGTCCGGTCCACGTGTGTGAGGAGGATGTGATGACTCGTGGTGTGTCTCTCTCTGGCGAAGTTCACGGGCCTGGTGGGGTGGCGCCACTCCCGCGCGCGCGCTTTAGGCCGCCTAGGCTGGTGCACACTGCGCAGATGCGTGCCGGCGCCACGTGACGTCATGCTGCTTCTCCGCTGTGCGCTCGCCCGCCGGCCTGTCACAGGCCGCCTGTGTGTTGTGAGGCCGGCCTGTGTGTGTGAGGCGCGGCCGCTGCGTTTGTGTTTTGGGTTTTTGGGATAATGTCAGTCTTTGTCTTGGGTCTTGGGGCCCCAGGCCAGCTCGGGCCCCAAGCAATTGCTTGTTTTGCCTGCCTTGACGCGACGGGCCTGCATGCAACCGTTGCTGAGAGCATCTTAGAGAAGAGGCAGTGCTGAACCAGACACATGGATACAGGAAGCCTGCTTGAGCCAGAGACAGCCTATCAGTGCCCATAGGTGCCACCTCATCAGTGACCATCAGTGAAGGAGAAAAATTACCTGTTTGCAAAATGTTATAACAAAATATGAAAAACTTTTTGTTTTTTCAAAATTTATGGTCTTTTTTTGTTTGTTTAGCAACAAATAAAAAACTCAGTGTTCATTAAATACCCCCAAATGAAAGCTCTATTTGTGCGGGAAACAAAATGTAAAAATGTCACCTGCGGTACATTCTGACATTCATGCAGACTAGTAAAGAAATGTCGGTGGAATACATACAAACAAACATCTGCTACCACTAGGACAATCTGGTCATCAGCCCCACTGTACATGCAATTGACTCCACTGGTACCTTAGACCTTTCCAGGTCTCATCATTTTAAAATTGCACAAACATGAGGCATCCTTTGCAGTGTCTTATAAATTGGTGGGGTTTTTTTTTCAATCAAAGAAGCATGCATCACAATACATTGACTCATTTCAAGGTCTTATAAGTAAGCACTTATACAGGAAGTAATGCATGTTAATGTTCCTTGTATTAACATACTACAAAGGTGTGAACATAAAGGTGCAAAAGAGTCAAGGTAGGCATACAATGCTGTCTGTATAACTCGTTCCTTTAATTGGATAAAACACCTACTGATTTGCAAGACACTGCCGAGGACTCCATGTGTCTATGTGCATTTATAAAATGCCTATTCATATGTAGAAACATCCAGTAGCTATTATGATGCATTTAGTTATGAATATACATAATTAAGGAAAGCATTTAAGAGGTAACATTGCCCAATATATTGCAATTAATATATATGTTGCAGTGATGCTGTTTTTTCTTTAGTTACTGGTATTGCAAAGTAATGGGTTAAATCCACATGATATAATGTTACGCTATATCACTTAGAAATTCAAGGGAAACCCTGGTAAAAAGGGAATGCACAATAGTCGTTGCCATGGCAACATGCTCGCTAGGCCAAGAATTTCTAAAAGTCATTAAATAAGCAGTACTATTTAGTGCTGGAAAGAAAGTGCAACTGCACAAAAATATAATTATATGGAAACTTGAAAAAAAATATAACATAGTTGGGTGGCTGAGTCAAAGGGCATGTGGGTGTCAGCAATTAAAAATATATCAGTAAATCACAGATTCTTGTAATACGAGAAACATTTTCCCACACAAAGATGCAGATTTTTTTTACCATCCAAAGCATTACAATCTACTGTATATGAATATAATAAATTGGATGGGAGACACTATTTTGCTTTTAGAGGTATGCGCAATAAACTTTTCAAAAGAGCAACTGACCTGTAGTATTTATACCTCTAACAGGAGGAGACATGGGCATATCTTTCTATTTTAGAAATGATTTAAAAGCAGATTCAATTTTTTATTTTCTTTTCCATAATCAAACAAATTTACTTTTTATCAGGGACACAACTACAACTACAACTACAACACCACTTCCTTTTTTTTTAGACAGTTAAGTTACAGTCTATGAAATGGCAGGATACCCCATTGGAGAGAGCCCAGTAGCACTTTACCACCTTCTTACCCAGGCCAATTTTCAGCATTCAGTGCTATCACACTTTGAATGACAATTGCGCAATCATGCAACACTGTACCCAAACTAGATTTTCATCATTTTGTTCACACAAATAGAACTTTCTTTTGGTGGTATTTAATCACCACTGTTTTTTTTTATTTTTCACTAAATAAACAAAAAAAAGACTGAAAATTTAGTTTTTCTTTATTATGTTATATCATTTTGCAAATAAAGACGTGTTCTTCATAAATGTAGGCCACATATATTCTGCTATGTTTCTTTGGTGAAAATAACTCAAATCAGTGTATATTATTTAGTCTGTAGGAAAGTTAAAGAGTCTACAAACTATGGTATATACATAGTGCAGTAAAAAAAGAGATATGTTAGCCCTCTGATATACAGCACCAACATCAAAATACAATACAACAGAAAAAAAAATTGAATGAGAATGACCAGTAACTCTTTTGAAAAATATTAGCAATTCTCTGAAAAAAAAAAAGAAAAGCAATTAGAACAATTTAGCTAGCAGTACAGTATCTGCAAGTTACCCCAGACACTAGATTTTGGACCAGGCCACATTTATGAGATCCCTAATTCCTGATTTCTAATCTTATGATTAGTCTTGCAGAAGACTGTGCTCCACCTCTTCACACATGCCTGAATTTTACCTTTACCTTTTTTTTGTATAAACATATCAATGCTGGTAATAGAACACTATTATAACAGTATTGAGGCACCATTGCTGCTCAACCCAAGTTCGCTGATTTCTGCAGACATTGCAGGCACAGCGCCAGCTATTAGGATAGGAAATAATAGGATCTTAGTACAAAGAAGGATTACAGGTACAGTGCAAAAAAAAAAATCTGAGTCGTGTGGACTAAGTTAAAGCATTCTTACATTACTTGCACGTTGTAGTTCTTCAATTGACTGTATAAAGTGAAGGAATATCTATATTTTCTTAACATTAGAATTTGGTAAGGAGGAAGGGTTTAAACAGAACGTTTATGACAGGAATGATGAATTAGGACAAGCATATTAATAATAATTCCACATGGAATTCGAAACTATTTCTAGTAATTCAGACACGCTGCCCGTGTAAGTATTACTACTCAACATGTCAGCATTAAAGCAAAATCAATCATGATACATATCTCTCAGAAACAATCATTCTGAAGTAACAATTATGCTGACACTTGTAGCAGATGGTGCACTATTTGTATCATACATCATTCTCATAAGAAAACAAACAGCATGAATGCAAGATAAGGTTGGGGAGAGATAAACTTGGATATGCACGGCAAAGTAACTTAGAAAAAAATCACTGTTCAATGAAGTGCATATTGCCAGGTTTGTGCAGGTACCTTAACATACACTATATTGTCAAAAGAATATGGATGCCTTTATACACACATGAACTTTAATGGCATCCCTGTCTTAATCCATAGGGTACACTATTGAGTTTGCCCAACCTTTGCAGCTATAACAGTTTCAGCTCCTCTGGGAAGGCTGTCCACAAGGCTTAGGGGTGTGTCTATAGGAATGTCAGACCATTCTTCCAGAAGCACATTTGTTAGGTCAGGCACTGATGTGAACGAGAAGGCATGGCTCGCAGTCTCCGTGGGCAAACTCAATCTTGAACTCTATAGACTAAGGCTGGGATGCCATTTAAGTTTTTGTGCATCTAAAGGCAGGTGTCCCACTACTTTTGACAATATAGTGTATATACAGTATTTCATGAGACATCAACTTGTAAATAAAAGACTTTATAAATGTCCCCTTTCTGTGTTTTTAGAGTACCATGCTGTCGGGGCCGGTGCTCGACTATTTACGCCCTAGGCAAGACCAGCTACTTGCGCCCCCCCTCCAAAAAAGAAAAAAAAAGGGAAGGTGTTAAAAACTCTTCTATGTCATACCCAGTGTCCCTGATCTGATGCTTCCTCCATGTTATGCTCTCATACCTAGTGACCCCCATATTCCTCCATGTCACACCCGGGGATCCCGATGTCCCTCCATGTCACACCCAGGGACCCTGATGTTTTTCCATGTCACACCCTGGTACCCCAATATTCCTCCATGTCATGCTGTGATACCCACTGACCCCAATGTTCCTCCATGTCACACCCAGGGACCCCGTGTTCCTTCCACTGCCCCTTCTTCCTCCCCCACGGCCGCCCCTCCCCTCAGCTCACAAGGATCATTCATGGTGGAGAAAGAGTGCCGACTCATGGCTGCGCCCCTAGGTGGCAATGCGCCCTAGGCGGCTGCCTAGTTTGCCTAGTGGAAGCACCGGCCCTGCATGCTGCAGACATTTTTTTTAGATAAACAAAAGAGGAGAAGCACCACTAAGTGTAGTAGGGCTAATAAGGTTTTTTACATAACCCCTCTAAGGGGCTCACAAGATGAGGATACAAACAAGCACATCATAGGTGAAGGTCCTGGACGCCAGAGGGTGGGTGGATCCGTGCGGCCGTCTGATGGATAGCTGTGTGTTCTTCCAAAGAGCATTCATTGCATTCTGGTCCAGCTGACGTCACTGTGCTCCAATGCTGCCCTCCACGCTACGTTCCACATTGCATTCCACCGAGACTGCGAGAGACAATGGCCGGCTTCTTCCTCCTCTCCTCGGAAGCACACACAGCCATCGATCCGGCAGCCGTCCAGATCCATCCACCCTCTGGTGTCTTGGACCTTCACCTACGATGTGCTTGTTTTTATCCTCATCTTGTGAGTAGACCCTTGGGGCGGTCATGTAATAAACCTTACCGATCCTACCACACCTAGTAGTAGTGGACTTAGTAGTGCTTCTCCTCCTTTGTTTCTCTTTTCTTATCCTCAGAGCCAGCTACAGCTCCTGGATGAGCTACCCTAGTGTTTGGACTTTTTAGACTTTTAACCCATTGCTTCCATGTGTTGAGCGATTTTTCATGTGGTTACTGGGTGCTTTTTACTAAGAGACATAACCTTTGCGCCTACAAACACTCTCTCAGAAATATTTTTTTAGTGATGTTTATTCCTGCAAAAACTTTGGAGAACAAATTGAATGTCTTAGAGTATAACCTTTTAAAATCTATAGGGGATCACTGTGCAGGCATGGCCAATGCGGAAGACAATTTTGTCTCAGAGGAGGAAAAAAAAGAAGGAGACTGAGGTAAGTAAGCAGTTGCATGGGGTTGTTTCTAGTTTAATATAGATAAGGTGGAACCTGGGAGGCTGGAATCATTCACTTTTCCGGAAAAAATGTACCTGTCTTTTAAATAAAAGGACTGACTGTCATGTAATATTTTGCAGACCGGTGTACTATCCTCCAACTTTGCAAAAGAGACTAAAAATTTATTTTCACAGGTTAAACATGTTTCGTCTACATTGTGAGGCTTATATTTCTTTTAAAATGGTAAGTGAGAAGATGTCCTCCTTAGCATTTTGTTTCTCCGAACAAAAAAGTCAGAGTGACCAAGAGATATCAGCCCAGAAGTATAAGCTGGTATACCCTTGACTTGCGTAAACTCATGCACAGCCTTGTATGTTCTCGTTATCTTTTTGTAATATGCAGATGCCTCAACAGGCCATTTCCACCGATCCAGAAAGGTGGCCACCTTGTCAAGGTTAGTGGATAATAAAATCGTCTTCACCAGAGGTGCCCTGGGTGCATTAGAGTTGCTTCCCTCTTTTCAAGTGAGCTGCTGATAGGGTCCTTTGCACTTTTAACTATTTTGATCATGCAACAAGGGTTGGTATGCCTGGTGTCCACTCTGTTCTAGGAAAGAGTGCTGAAAGTGAGTGCTGGAGATTACACTCATAAATTCTGCCTGACCTGGTAAGACAAGTGTGTGTAGAAGGAGCCAGAGAAAACCAGCCTAAGAATTGTGTGGCTTGTCCAGGTGTAAATGTAGGGTCTACTAACTGCATTTATAGATCATTTGTTATTCATAGAAGCTATAGTAAAGCTTCTATGAATGGAGAAGGATGTAGACTACACGGGCATAGTCAACACCCTTGTTAAGTGCATATGACAAGTTCCTTGGCTCTATTAAGTACCAGAAGATTACCAATGTGGGTTGGGGGTCATTTGGAAGGCAGAAGATTTTAACTGAATCTGCAGACAGCAGAACAAGGGACGCATCACATTGACTGTAAGTAATTGTAGGTAATGTAATTTGTGCTGATTTCTTTAAAAAAACTCTTTGTTTTTAATTAAACCTAGGCTTTAAATCTGAACCCACTGAAATACATGGGGGTGAATATTACGAAAACAATTCTGATAATTTGCCCTTTTTCTTCTCCTCCCTATAAAGAGTGTGCATTTCAGCTATTCCTATGTGTTTCTAATGTGACCTTTTAGTCCTCCTCAAGTTCGCGTTGCAGCCATGTTTTTCAAATACTACTATTGTGCCTTTTTCCTCCTCTTTCTCCTTAAGGGCACACATTTCAATTATTTATTTAAATTTATAATGTGGCAACTTCTTCCACCTCCTCTTGTTCATCTAATGCTGCCATATCCTTAATTTCCCACTGACTGGTTATGAGGAGTCAATGGGATTTTTTTTATGCTATTCCTAGTGTCAGTAAACAGTCATCAATAGACCACTGTTGAGAAGGAGGAGGAGTGGAGGGTGCTGGTGGTGAGGAGGAGCAAAAGAAAGAATGTAGTGGTGCTGATAGTAAGTAGGGTTAGCAGCACTGGTGGCCAAAAGGAGGAAACTTGGCATGGCTTCAAGGAGGACATTTCACTAATACAGGGCAGCAAAGTTGCTAGGTGGTTAGCATCTCAGTCTGGCAGCACTAGGTTTGTTTTTTAGAAAAGGAAAATGGTGGTCCCAATTCCATGGGGTTTAAATACAGCCGACACTCAACACAATATGTAAAAGTAATCAAAACGTTTATTCGTACATCTTAAAAACAATCAGACAAGACATTGAGTATAAAATACAGACATAGTATACCACTGCGATCAGTTATCTGTGCTATAGCATGGTTTTACCAAATAAGCTAACAGGCAGGGATGAAGCCATGAGGGTAGCATTTCAGTACCATGAAGCCCAACATGTTTCGGAAAATGAATTTTCTTCCTCAGGGGAAAACAGCACAGGGTATGTCTGTCTATCAAGGGATAAATATATCAATAGGTATGCATGGTATATTCAGACAAATATATCAAAATGATCTAAAATGATCCAATGCAGCATTATAGATGAAAAAAGGGCAAAAGAATAACAGGCAAGTATAAGTCAATTTACAATTTGCAGAAAGGTACCTGTGTACTTGCATGCCATCATATGGCAAAAAGACAATGTTACAGAAATTTGAATGTAATGTCTTTTTACTTACCCAGGGTATATCTGTAAGGGTAAGAGACAGTCAGAGGAATTTGCCTCTTTGACCAAAGAGAGGAATCTTCATTTCCAAACTTTTTTGATTCTCCATGAGGAGATTGAGTTTAAATTTTTAATCTTGTGAAGGAGCACATAGAGTGTGTCCCAGGGATTCTGTGCTTGGGGGGGGGGGGGGGGGTTGAAGTAGCCTCTTAGATAAAAGGCATAAAGCCAACGATGTAGCTTAAATGGAATCAAGAAATTCCCTCGAAGATGGCCTGGGCCGCAAAACACCGTCCCACAAGGATCACCAAAAAAGGAACAGTCCAGAGGCCCCCATAGAGGAGGGGGAGGGGGGGTATGTTTGGCTAGAAAAAACATAAAATTGAAAAAATAGTAAATGTCAGGAGGACTATCATTTTTAAGTGTCAAAGCTTGTCCAGAATAGTGTGCAGCAAAGGGATGAGTGTAAAATTCCCTCAAGAGGTAGCTTACCTTTTCTTTGACTAGTTCAAAGGGCAACTGATTCCTTAAAAGTCTGGAAGCGAGTCACAAGGCAAATGTAGGAGTTGTTTTACTGTATTTATGAGACAGGTAAGATGACTCATCTGCACAGATGGGTGTGGTCTGTAATCCAGAAACTTACACCCTTTCATGTCCCCAGGTTCACATTCCCCTGTCTGAGGATTTCCAAACAGAGGGAAGGGCACCACCTTTGTCTGAATCCAATTGTGTGCTTAAGTAGAGGGATACGGAGAGTAGGGTTGTTTGGTCGAATCCCAACCATGGCACTGCCTGCTTAGGGTTTGTGTGTCCCTTCCTGTGCCTGTGCGGGTTTCTTCTCACTCTCCAAAGACAGGCTGGTAGGGTAATTGGCTCCTGTCTAAATTGGTACTAGTATGTGTATGTATGAGAGTTAGGGAACCCTTGGTTATAAGCTCCTTAAGGGTAGAGACTGATATGAATGTACAACATATATGAAAGTGCTGTGTAAATTGTTAGCACTATATAAATAATTGCAAAAAATAAAATAAAATCAACCATTTTGCAGGATTTCCTGATAGTTGCTGGACCCTGGAGGCATAGCTACAGGGGGAAACATGCTGCCATAGGCTGCCTGCCCTTCCACAACACAAGGGTGAAGGGAAGGCAGCAGACAGTGGAGGAGGGAAATCAAATGGGGAAGGGCAGGCAGCAGCCAAAAATGGGTGTACATTCCTGCATCCACAGTCTGCTCTATGCCTCTAATTTTTGGAAGTACCGGTATATTTTATGTTATTAACTATGACCTTTATTTTTTTAGGAGCTTTGGTAACATACTCAGGCTGCTGACACAAGCAAAGCTGCCATTTGTTTGCAGTTTATCAACTCATACTTGTGCACCAAAGCACCACATGTTTATCCTCCTATTTCTAAAGCTGCCATTAAATTTATTTAAAAAGGAGAAAGGCATTACTAAAGAGAGAGGCATAGGTTTTGCATGTAGAGGTACTCCCTTCCTCCCCCCCCCCCCCCCCCGATGCACATATTCTTCATGTCTATGGACTCCTAATGCAGTCTTCTCCTCCTCCTTAAGGGTGCATAGAAGCCATTTTTTGGACTGCTAATTCACCCTTTTTTGGTACACAAGTTCCATTTTTCTTTACCCAGCAGCATTATTTTTCAAAGAAGGCCACTTCTGCTCCCTACTAGCATGGAATGCCATGAGGCAGCAGGACAGGAGGCAAAAGAAGGAAGATAAAGAGGGGTAATGTTACAAAGCTGGTGATTAGCAGGAGGATAGGTGTTGGGCTGCTGGCACTGAAGAGGAGGTTTGGGTTTTGAGAGTGACGATTCTCCCCTCCCCAATATAAGGAGAAAATGTGTGGGATTTACTGCCAC
Source organism: Pelophylax lessonae (assembly GCF_965119305.1). Classification (NCBI taxonomy): domain Eukaryota; kingdom Metazoa; phylum Chordata; class Amphibia; order Anura; family Ranidae; genus Pelophylax; species Pelophylax lessonae. The sequence goes on along the minus strand of NC_138770.1, from coordinate 252,581,567 downwards.
CATCCTACAGCTAAATGTATTCATATTCATTGACTTCTGGGTGTCAAGAATGTAATATTGCCTGCAGGTGACACAATATGCGCATGAAGTACTATCCTGCCTTGCTGCACGTGACTTGTCAGAGATTACTTTCACCACAGCAATTAAAATTTGTGACTGGCGAGATGAGTCTTAATAGTTCAAGTCACATGATCAGTTCTTCATGTATTCAGAGATGAAACAATTCCTCCTGCAGGTGTTGCACAGCAAAAGTTAGTGACAAGTACAACACAGTAACAAGCCACAAAATGTCAGCATTTTTGAAAATGATGACGATTTATTTTTTTAGTGAGTACATAATAAAGAACAAACAAATGCTGACATATTTTAGCCAGTCCTAGCATGATTATTAGCTAAGTTTGTTCAGATCCCCCTCTCTTTTTATACCCACATACCAAATAAGGCAGACAAGGAAGTGGTAATGCCAAACCAGATTACTGCTGGGATCCAAAAGTCGCACATATCTAAAAACATCAAACAATGATAAAAGCTGCTTACCAGATACAAATTACTGAAAATATTACAATAACAATAAACAATATCCTTATTCTCTCTAAAAATTATCCACACTAACCCACTACCTAATGGCATGTAATCTAATTTTAATGAAATTGTTCGTGTTTTTTCCTCCTTTGTATGTCCTCTTTCAGCTGCCAAAGCTCCCCCCCCCCCCCCCATTTAGTTGCAATCATAGGCACTGCTCTATGCACACTTCATGTCCCATAGTCCATCCTCCCAAGTCCATCTCAGATACAAGCAGCATTATCAATCTGGGAAGAGGGTAGTGTTAGATGCAGATGCAGATATTGATATTTTTGACTAAAAAAAATTGGACCTGAACCCCAGCTAACATTTTGTAGGCAGTCACAGCAAACTGTTTTTTTTTTCCCTTTGGAGACAAAGGTTTTAGATAAATGAATAAAAGCTGACCATCATAAGCCCCCTTTCTCTGTGTTAAATGGTTTGTCTCAGTCCTCTAACTGCTACTTTGTCTGGACAGCTTGGTCTGTTAAAGTAAGTTGAAAAAAATAACAGATTTGCTGGCAAGACCACCAGGTTAAAATAAAGGAAAAAGCCCCAAAAACATAAACTAATGCAGCCACCATATCTAAGAACTGATTTGCTGTAACTTAATACATTTTTGTATATGTGTTAAATACCACTATAAAAATCCACAATGCTTCATACCAAAGTAAAAAACTGTGTATAATTGTGTAAATGGCAAGGTTAGATAGTATTTACTAGAGACAACTAGTATAGACTGGGGCTTTACTACAATAATAAAGATACCGTGGGGAGTGGCAGTGAGAAAGTCAGAACATGCCATTTCTTTTCTGTATTGGGGGCCATGAATCCTTTCAACATGAATATGGGAAACTTGTGCTAAAAATTGTGAACTGATAAATGGTACCAACATCCTTCAAGTTACTATGTAAAGGAAAAATTGGAGGCAATATAGACTTTCAAGGTACCACCATAGACATTACAACAACTTAAAAATAATGTTTTTATTACAAAAAAATATATATATAAAAACATATAAAATATTGATGTCTCAAAAAAGGGACACCCTGTTAGCTATCTCAAAAAACGGGACTAATTTTATCAGTATAACAATGTTTTTTTCTTTGAATCCACAGCGGTGCAAATCCTAAAACAAAAACCCATAAGTGAACAAAAAAAAGTGCATGTGAACACACGAAAAAAAATCAGTTAGGGATGTGCTTTGTCCTTCCCCCCGAAGGGGTAGGACCTCTACCCTGATCCCCGGATCCTGACAGGGACAAAGGGTTTTCAATGGACTGGCAGACCCCATTCTTCTGGGCCAGCCGAAGCCGACTCCAAATACTCGGTCGAGGGGCTCTGCCGAAGAGAGACCCTTTCCCCAAGAAGCAGAAGAGGAAGGTGTCTGAGGGCCACACAACCACCCCCAAGACTTCAGGGCAAGTCTGAGGGCTCACACCCTCCATCTTAGTAAGAAAAGAACACACACATAAGTGAAAGTGACAAGATGTGGGAGAAAAATAAATTAAAAAATAGGTGTCCGTGAATGTCAGTGCACTGATACCACCATGCAAATGGTGCAATCTTGAGCATATGCATCCAGTTCTTCTCAACATGTTTTGTGGATCAACTGCTTCTTCAGGAGTATTATAGAAAATAGATTACCTGCAAGAATAGCAAATATGATATAACGCAAAAAACAAAAAACATAACATTATAAAAAATATAGAGCAAATTGGCTTACCCAATGAGTCCAATCGCACTGGTGCATAAAAGGGCACCAAAGGTTAGATCCCACTGCTGGGTGTTTTAAAAGCATAAAAGAAGATAACATTTACCTGTCTGCATAATAAAATAGACTCATATAGTTATCAAACACTAAAAGGCGGACACAACAAAACATGAGACAAGCCCATGATACATGCCACCATGTCAAAACGGTTCCCAGGGCTGGAGACGGCCGGGAGTTCCTTCTACATCTATTTTTATTGCTGAGAATCCTAGTGTCAGGTTGACACAATGTCATGTGAGTGTAACTATTTATTTAAATAAACTTTGTTCTTTTGTAACGGAGTTACGCTATGTCGGATTTGTTTCTCTCCTCCTCCCTAACATAATCTCCCTATCTCTGGGAGCACTATCCCTGGTGGAGGATATAAGATTGCTACCAGATAGAGTCCTGTGGAGGTATTATACAATCAAAAGTGGAGTCTATCAAAAGCAAGTTTGCTGGGTGTTTCCAGCTAAAGTTCTGGTGAGTCCACTTAGAGAGAAAGCCTGCACGGATGGTGGGATCTTCACGTGTGGACGCCAAGAGCACTTTATGATTTATATTGGCACTTTTTGCACATTTGCACGAAAAGATTTGCTTGAAGCATTATATGGACAGTTTATGGGACTAGATTGATTTCTTTACAAACTGTTTCATTTTTTATATATATTTTTGCATCATATATTTCGATGGTGGGTCTGTTTTAAGTTTTGTTGCACACATTGGTATAAGGTTATAGTAACACTAATATCCTCGTTTTATGTATTTTTTCAAATTATTGATTATTTCTATACAAGTTTTTTCATAGATTTTTGCACTATAGTCACTTTAAACTTACTCTGTCATACAACTGCCATCTAGTGGTCAGTTTATTATACTAAGCACATTCATTGAATTTTTATTTTAATTTTTGCTATATTTGCACAATAGACTTTAAATAATACAATTGCTCTATTACATATTATTCTCATAATATATGCCATTGAAAGCTTATCACTATATGAATTTAGTTTTACAGTATTTACTTGCACTATAATACACGTTTTTTACACTTTATCACACAATTTCCAGCTTGCAGGACTGTTTTTATATTTTTGTAAATTTGTATACATTTTACCAAACTAGTTTAACTAGCTGGTAGTTGTTGTCTCTAGATTCTTTTATTTATCTCCGCATCTAATATAGATGCACTGGCACTTTAAATGATTACAGTCTGTTTAAATTAGTCCATCCAAAGAATTATTTTAGCCAGAGTTGGGTCTAAATAGAAATATTTTTACTCTTTTGGTCTTTATATCTCACTTTTAAAATGTATGGATATGTTGTAGTCCTGAATCCCCTCTTGGTGCTCCCCAAATTTGGTGTCCCTGTCATTTATGGTTCGTGAGCAGTGCCATGTCAAGCTGACCAATATTTCCCATAGATGCCAATGTTAAAGACAGGAAGCAGTGCCATGCCAAGCAGACCAAAATTTCCCATAGACACCAATGAGCAATGAAAACTGAAAATTGGTCTGGGCAAGAAGGGGGTGAAAGTGCCCTGTAGTTAAGTGGTTAAGGGGAACCCTATGACATATTTTTAAAAAAACGGCGTGGGGTCCCCCCAAAATCTATCCTAGGCATTTTTGGTCTGGTATAGATTTTAAGGGGAACTCCATGCAAATTATTTTGAAAATCACATGATACCCCATGTGAATGGGTATCGCGTGATGTCATGTGACATCAGAAGGGGCAGTGCCACCGTGTGACATAGCCGGGTGGCCCCGCCCTTGCCTATATAAGAGCTGTCAAAGCAGGGAGAAGGCAGATGGTTTTCCACCCCAGAGGTGGAAACGTTTTTTATTTTTTCTATTTTTCGGGTCCGGTGGGCGCCGTGATTGATGATGGATTTACATCGAGGGACACTATTTTTTTACATTTTTATTTTTTAACCGGTTGCCGACCGCCGCACGACTATATACTGCGGCGGTCAGCCCCGGCCAGGCAGAGTGACGTATCGGTACGTCACTCGCCTGTCACTGACTTGCGAGCCTATGGCGGGCGGGCGCGCGCCCGCCGAGGCGCGCGCCCGCCGCGGCTCGTTCACAGGCAAGTCAGTGCGTGTGACCGGCGGACTCGATGTCCGCCGGCCACACTACGATCGCTCCTGTGAAGGGAGAAAGACAGAGCAGCTTGTGTAAACAAGCTGCCTGTCAGTTCTCCCTGTGTAAAAGTGAAGATCTGACCGTTCTACTATGTAGAACGGTTGATCTTTGCTTTTACACCAATAGCCATGTCCCTACACAGTAGAAAGCACGCCCCTAGGACACACTTAACCCCTCCCTGTCCAATAAAGTTAACCCCTTCCCTGCCAGTGTCATTTTTGCAGTAACAGTGCATATGTATAGCACTGATTACTGCAGTAATGTCACTGGTAACCCCAAAAGTGTCAAAAATGTCAGTCAAGGGTCCGATCTGTCCGCCGCAATGTCGCAGTTTTTTCATATAAAAAAATGTGAAAAATATTGTTATTTTTGCAAAATTTACGCTCTTTTTTTGTTTATAGCGCGTGATCAAAAAATCGCACAGGTGATCAAATACCACCAAAAGAAAGCTCTGTTTGTGGGAAAAAAAGGACGTCAAATTCGTTTAGGTACAGCGTCGCACGACCGCGCAATTGTCCGTTAAAGTCACGCAGTAAAAAATCGCAAAAAAACCCCTGGTCCTTTAGCAGCCAAATCCTCCGGGGCTTAAGTGGTTAATAGAGAACTTGTCAAAAACTGTTTCTTACTTTTTGACACTTTTTTTGGTGAATAGGTAGAGGTACTATGTACCCGATACCCATTCACATAGGGGGAAACCAGGATCTGTGGGCCCCCTTGTTAAAGGGGGCCTATATATTCAGATAAGCCCCCATCCGCAGACCCAGACTACCACAGCCCAGAGTTGTCGGGAAGAGGCCCTTGTCCCCATCAACAAAGAGACAAGGTGCTTTGGAGAGCCCCCCTGCCCCAAAGCACCCACCCCCATGTTGAGGTTATGTGGCCTGGTATGATTCACCCCCAGGCTGCATGCTTGGATAAGGGTCTAGTATGGATTTTGGGTCTGTATTACCGGGAGCTGACAAAACATTTCAGCCGCGAGCAAGTTTGAATTAAATATTTGCTTTAGAAATGTCACTATTGCTTCAGCAGCCTCCATACATTGTACAGATGAGCCAGAGTAAGAGGGCCCCCGAGTCACGGTATTTAAAGGAATTTTTCATTTTTATTGTTTCACTTCAAGCATCAATAAAATCACAGCTCTAAAAAAATTGTTTAAAACAAATGTTTTGCATTGATACATGTTCCCCAGGGCAGTACCCAGGTCCCCATACACTGTTTATGGCAATAACTTGCATATAAGCCTTTAAAATTAGGACTTTTGATTTTTCATGTTCGTGTCCCATAGACTTTAATAGAGGTCGCATGTTCGCTAGATTTTTTTCCCTGTTCGAGATGTTCTGGTGTGAACCAAACAGGGGGGTGTTCAGCCCATCCTTACTCCTGACCAGTGAACACTACACTATGTACTCCTAATCTATGAAGTATGTGCTAAAGTATGTATGGCTTTGCTAGGTTAGCTCCCTAAAAATAGGGCATTGTGCCCCGTGATCTTTGATTTCTCCAATGATGTTCATGTAGGTCTCCACATCACTCTTGTCTGCCCCTGACTTAGACCTACCTACAGACAAACAACAAAGAAGTAGGCAGAAATATTGTACAGTCAATGGGCACTATATGCTGTAAAAGCTTAAGAGGGAGAGAAGAGGCAGGTTTTATTTAACCACTTGCCGTCTGCTCACTTGAGCTGTACTGCGGCAAAGTGGCTCTTGTAGGTCTGACGACGTAGTACTACGTCGGCAGACACTCCCCCTTCTAGGCAGCGCGCGCCGCCGGAGGCTCGCTCCCACTGTATTAAGTCACAGCGGGAGTCGGGCCAGGGGAGGAGCAGCGGGGATCGCCGCTGCTCTTCCCCGATCGTCAGGGAATCGAGTGTGGAGATCTCCTAAGTGACAGGCAGGGTCAGATTGCAGGGTTCAGCATAGCTCACACAGTCACCTCCCCCCACACATGTCAGTAAGCACCAGGCACACATTAACCCCTCCCTCTCCAATAAAATTAACCCCTTCACTGCCAGTGTCATTTTTACAGTAACAGTGCATATTTATAGCACTGATTACTGCAGTAAGGTCACTGGTACCCCCAAAAGTGTCAAAAATGTCAGTCAGGGGTCCGATCTGTCTGCCGCAATGTCGCAGTCCCGCAAAAAAAATCGCAGATCACCGATATTACTCGTTAAAAAAAAAAACACCAAAAATTACATACAGTAAATCTTTCCCTTAGTTAGTAAACGCAATAACTTTTGCGCAAACCAATCAAAATACGCTTATTGCAATTTTTTTTACCAAACATAGGTAGCAGAAAACAAATTGGCAACAAATTTTAAAAAATTTAGATTTTTACATTTTTTTTTGGGGGGGGGAATTTCATATAAAAAAATTTGAAAAATATTGTTATTTTTTCAACATTTAAGCTATTTTTTTGTTTATAGCGCAAAAAGTAAAAATTGCACAGGTGATCAAATACCACCAAAAGAAAGCTCTATTTGTGGGAAAAAAAGGACGTCAATTTCATTTGGGTACGGCGTCGTACGACCGCGCAATTGTCAGTTAAAGTCGAACAGTGCCGAATCGCAAAAAGTGGCCTGGACGTAAGACAGCAAAATCCTCCGGTGGTAAAGTGGTTAAAAAAAAAAAAAAAAATTGAGTATATTATTTCACCAACAATAACCTGTATAGACATGCTCCATCAGTAGCTACAGTTTTCAATGTAGTGACCAGGCAGTTTTTTTTTGTGAAATAAAGTGGTTAGTATTTATAAATTTGTAGTTAAAGTGGTATTATTTATAAAAATAAAAAAAGAAAGCCAGATATCTTGAACAGACAGGTTGTAAAGTATGCAAGCAGCTTTAGTAATCCAAAACTTGAGACAAGTTAGCAGTTGCATTTTAAACTCTGCATTTTTACCTTAATTTTTCCCTGCATGTTTTATTACAAACAGGCAAGGACAGATTTCTTGTTTGCACTATTTTTTAACACAGAAAAAAAAAAATTGCCTAAAACATTTAACCGGAAGAGAAAATAGCCTAAAACAATAACCACATAGTCACCTATCTCTGTAAGAGATTCTTTCTCATTCTCCCTAAAACAATCAATTCAGTAGAGAAGCGGTCATCACAAACTTGAAAAAAACACAAATTTATAAACAAATAAATGCCATACACTCTATAACATAGGCTGCATTCACACTTGAGCGTAGCGTTTTTTACCGCGATTTTACCGCAATTTTTTCAGGCGTTTTTCATTGACATCTATCAAAAACGCTGGTAATCAGCCCAAAAAGAAGCTCATGTACATTTTTCAGCTACAGGCGTTTTGCAAAACGCTCAGATGTGAACAGGGGCCATTTAAATGAATGGGGCTTTACTTGTTGGGCGTTTTGGAACGTTTTTTTTGAGCGTTTTTGGAGCTGAAAAACACTCAAAAACGCCCAGGTTTGAATGGAGCCTAAGGCTCCGTTTACATGTCAGCGTATGGATCGCGGGCAGAACCGCCGCGGTTCCGCCCGTGATCCGGAGATTATTGCAAATCGCGGGACGCCTGTGCGTTGCCCGTGATTTGCAATAGCCCCCCAAACGCTGAGCGATGTTGCCGCGATTTCCACCTGCCGAATCGCGGTGACATCGCGTAAAAAAAATTGCGGGACGCAATACGCTCCAAAGAAGCTCTTGTACTTTTTTGGGCATAATGCGTCCCGCGATTTTGTTTTGCACAATGTTACCGCGATTCAGCAGGCGGAAATCGCGGCAACATCGCTCAGCGTTTGGGGGGCTATTGCAAATCACGGGCAACGCACAGGCGTCCCGCGATTTGCAATAATCTCCGGATCGCGGGCGGAACCGCGGCGGTTCTGCCCGCGATCCATACGCTGACATGTGAACGGAGCCTTAAGGTAGATTTGCACCTCCAAACACACCCATATTCTAATTAGATGTGAGAACCCCAGCAGGGGTTCATGGAAATAGCTGGGAGACAATAAAAACATCAATGGATAAATGAAAAGTCTATGAATGGCACGCAGTAGTCTTGTAAAAAAGAGGAGAAAACAGTCCAATAAGAAATCCCAATGAAAGTGCTCAGTGCTGATCAGTAAACAGGACACAAGTGCTTGTTCAGTGCAATCCTTCACCAGAGGTGCTAGCCTCTCACCTGTAGGCTGTGAAAAGACAGCCTTAAAAGTACACTCCCAGCAATGTGAAAATCCTGACCAGGACAGCAATCACAGAGGGCATCTCTCCTATTTGTAAAGGTGTTCACAACGATCCCCATGTAATAGAAAGGGGGCAGACCATAGTGCAATATGTAAGTATTGAAGTAAGAGGCCGTCCATTTGTTTTATTAATAAATTGTGGTGTTTGAAACATATTGCACTATGGTCTGTATCAGGGGCGGACTGATCATTCGGGCACTCGGGCATTGCCCGAGGGCCCGGCGTCAGAGGGGGGCCCCATGAGAGGGTCAGTCCGTCCGTCCCTGGACGGGAAGTGGCCACTGCATACCTCCTGTCACAAGGGACAGCTGGCGAGAGAGCTGCAGAGTGCAGAAAAGTTTTTGCAGAGCCTCGTGTGCAGCAGGTCAGTCAGTGTGTGTGTACTATCACACACAGCGCTGCCAAAGGGAGGGGGAGGGGGCACACGGGACATCTGCAGCCCGGTGTCCCACTCGCAGCTATCATCCTCCTGTAAGACACCTCTCTCCCCACTGGCAGCCCGCACATCTTACTGAGCATCCCCCGCCCCCTTTGGATGTAAACAGACAGAAGGAACCCGGGAGGAGGAAGATTTCACTGCCAGAGCCGCGCTGAGGATCTGAGGTCTGTGTATAGTTATAGATACAGTGGAGGGGGGGTCACGGTAACCAGAAAGGGGGGAAGGGCAAGTAGCACACATGATGGAGTGATGGGGGGGGCTAGAGGATATGTATTGGGGGTGCTTTGGGAGGAGAGAGTACTTCTGCTAGTGGGGGGAGGGGTGTCATCTCTCCTTCCAAAGCACCCCCCAATACATATCCTCTTACCCCCCTCTCCCCCAAATCAAAAGATGCTGCATCCCTCTGTGCCCTCCTCCCTCAGTGTCCCTCTGTGCCCTCCTCCCTCAGTGTCCCTCTGTGCCCTCCTCCCTCAGCGTCCCTCTGTGCCCTCCTCCCTCAGCGTCCCTCTGTGCCCTCCTCCCTCAGCGTCCCTCTGTGCCCTCCTCCCTCAGCGTCCCTCTGTGCCCTCCTCCCACAGCGTCCCTCTGTGCCCTCCTCCCACAGCGTCCCTCTGTGCCCTCCTCCCACAGCGTCCCTCTGTGCCCTCCTCCCTCAGCGTCCCTCTGTGCCCTCCTCCCACAGCGTCCCTCTGTGCCCTCCTCCCACAGCGTCCCTCTGTGCCCTCCTCCCTCAGCGTCCCTCTGTGCCCTCCTCCCACAGCGTCCCTCTGTGCCCTCCTCCCACAGCGTCCCTCTGTGCCCTCCTCCCTCAGCGTCCCTCTGTGCCCTCCTCCCACAGCGTCCCTCTGTGCCCTCCTCCCTCAGCGTCCCTCTGTGCCCTCCTCCCTCAGCGTCCCTCTGTGCCCTCCTCCCTCAGCGTCCCTCTGTGCCCTCCTCCCTCAGCGTCCCTCTGTGCCCTCCTCCCACAGCGTCCCTCTGTGCCCTCCTCCCACAGCGTCCCTCTGTGCCCTCCTCCCACAGCATCCCTCTGTGCCCTCCTCCCTCAGCATCCCTCTGTGCCCTCCTCCCTCAGCGTCCCTCTGTGCCCTCCTCCCACGGCGTCCCCCTCTGCGTCCCTCTGTGCCCTCCTCCCTCAGCGTCCCTCTGTGCCCTCCTCCCTCAGCGTCCCTCTGTGCCCTCCTCCCACAGCGTCCCTCTGTGCCCTCCTCCCACAGCGTCCCTCTGTGCCCTCCTCCCACGGCGTCCCCCCTCTGCGTCCCTCTGTGCCCTCCTCCCACAGCGTCCCTCTGTGCCCTCCTCCCACAGCGTCCCTCTCTGCCCTCCTCCTACGGCGTTATGTGTACACTGCGGCTTTTCCCATAATACTGACATCTGTATACTTTGGTGGGGACAATGCTGCTTACATTGGTGGTCAGTGGGAAGAATGTCCCTTACATTGGTGGTCAGTGGGAAGAATGCTCCTTACATTGGTGGTCAGTGGGAAGAATGTCCCTTACATTGGTGATCAGTGGGAAGAATGCTCCTTACGTTGGTGGTCAGTGGGAAGAATGTCCCTTCCATTGGTGATCAGTGGGAAGAATGTCCCTTACATTGGTGGTCAGTGCGAAGAATGTCCCTTACATTGGTGGTCAGTGGGAAAAATGTCCCTTACATTGGTGGTCAGTGGAAGAATGTTCCTTACATTGGTGATCAGTGTGAAGAATGCTCCTTACATTGGTTGTCGATGGGAAGAATGCTCCTTACATTGGTGGTCAGTGGGAAGAAGGAGGAGGACACACTCAAGGAGCTCTCTGTGAGAACCAGCCCTTTTCAAGCCTGGGCCTTGCTTGCTAGCTTGGCCCAGGAACAATGCCTGATCCTGGGGGAGGCCCTGGGAGGGATCCCCCTGATGACACGGGGCCTAGTGAGGAGGAGGTGGAGGACCTGTCTGTGGGTCCAGGCCCCGATGAGAATGCGGATGTCTTCAGCCAGAAGGTTATCAATCGTTTTAGGGCGATTGGAAGAGCTGAAGAAAAGCTTAAAGTTTTGAAGGCTGAACATAAATCCTTCAGAGCCAAATACTGCCAGGCCTGGAGTAAAAATTGTACAGCCATGAAGCCTGAGTTACAGGATCTGGAAGATAAGGTAAAGAAACAATCTTTATTGTTGGAAAAGTTGAAAGATAGAAGCGGAGTGTTTAAAGAAAAATTTGATAATGAGAGGAGATTTGCCAGCCAAACATCAGCAAGCTCTGTGGATCAGCAGCCTCAGTTAATGGATGACCAGGCTCCATCTGCCTCTGCACCTCTCCCCCCATGCCAGAACTGGGAATCGCCAGCGGCAACCAGCCAGGGGGTTGAGAGTGGGCATGGATCCCTGACATTTATCCAGGAGATGGAGTCCCCCCTGAGAGCAGATAAGTTTGCATTCACTGATGATCCATCAGAAATCCCTGTGGATGGGCAGAGGAGATACAAACCAGCAAAGCCAGTACTGGTGGAGAAATCCCAGTATACCATGCTGCCATCCAACATGTCTGCCCCACCTGCTGTAGTGGATGGTGTCCCAGGTGAGAAGGAGCTTTGCCTACAGCTACCTATTGGAGATTCTGCTGTGAACACAACCAGTACAGACATGCAGGGAAAATCCCTGACCGTGAAATCCCCGGACCATCAGGTGAATGTGGATGGACCTGTATCTAACACCCCAGACATGGATTTTGCTGGTCTGGCTGAGACCAGTAGTCCCTCTGAAAGCAAAATGGCTGCCAGCTCCAAGGAGTCTGTTTCACTTTCACCAGAGCTTCCCAGTGTTTCAGGGCTGATTGACCAGCTGTTTGCTGGTGGGGGAGGGGATCAGCATGCTGCTGTGTTTGGAATGGAGGCAGCCATGGAAGTTACCTGCAGTGTTTTACCTGCTGCTGTGCTAGAACGGAATTCCATTTCCACAGCTGAAAACCCTGTCCCAGGGGAAGAGAAGATGACAGCTGAATCTCTTACCAGTGCAGCACCAACTATGGATTCTGCTGTGAAGACAACAAATATCCCAGCAAGTATTAAAAATGACAATAATCATAAAGCAATGAATGTGGTGGGTGGTGGTGAAGGGGATAATATTGCTGGGAAAAATAGAAATGACATTTCTCCTCCTGCTCAGCAGAGGAAAGATTTATCGGTTGTACAGATCAATCCCGGATCTGTACAATCGTTATCTGTTATGTCTGTGTCGGATGTTTCAAAACAAACTGATGGATTTTCTGCTGGGAGGAATGTTGGAAGCTATGCTTCAGTTTTGGGGAGTCACACCAGGGTGGGTGGTGGGGTTTCGGTTAATAATCGCAATTCAAGGAGGTTTGTTGGGGGGTTGGTTAGTGGGTATAGGAGGAGGAATGTGGTACAGTTGCGGTGGGAGGGCGATGGAACGCCGCCAGTAAGGGGGAGAGTGGCCGAGTTGGTCTTGGAAATGGGGTTTAAAGCCTGTGACATTTTTGCTTTGATTTGCCCGGTGGGAAGTTATGAATTTGATTTATCGTTTGTAAAACCTGAGAGTTTGGATCTCTTTTGGGAGAGATATAGGAGGTGCAAGGGCCTTCAGCAGTGGAGTGGTTTGGTGCCAAAGGTGATCTCAAGACAGCCTCTGATAAAGTCGGTGACCATCTTGGTGCGTAACGAATCCATACCAGAGGCTGATTTATTAGTATGGCTACGCCGATATGGCGAGGTCCTCACTCCACTGCGGAAGGTCCTTGATGAGCATGGGATATGGACAGGGGCCTGGACAGTGTCACTAAAATTGGGGGTGCTGGGCGATGTAGTTCAGCACCTTCCCTGCTCAGCCTTTCTGGGTAGGGATAGGCTGACCATTTTCTACCAAGGTCAGCCTAAGGTATGTAATAAATGTGGTGATAAAGGCCACTTTGCATCGTCCTGCACCCACAAGAAGTGCTCACTGTGCCAGGATTTAGGCCATTTGGCCAGAGAATGCACCCAGATTCGGTGCAATTTGTGCCAGCAGCTGGGTCATCCATATAGCCAGTGCCCAGAGGCACTGCATAACTTGCCAGGATTGGAGACTGAGCTGCAGAGGCTTGATAAAGAAGATGAAGCAGCTGAAGTTAGAGAGGAAATTGTTGTTGTCCCTCCTGTGTCTGTTGTGTCAGATTCTGTTTCCCCTAGTGAGGTGGTCCCTGAGTCTGTCCTTCCTGTGTCTGTTGTGTCAGATTTTGTTTCCCCTAGTGATGTGGTCCCTGAGTCTGTCCCTCCTGTTGTTCCTACATCTACTGTGCGTAGATCCTCCAGACTAGCGGAAGCTGCTGGGGGGGCGGGTATAGTGGATCTTCCCCCTCGGCCTACTCCACCTCCAGTCCCTGTCTCTCGACACCGCAAACGCGGCCAAGAGGGTGCAGGGGTGCTGGATGGTGGTGGGGTCGATGGGGTTGAGGGAGGGGTGTCCATGTCCCATGTCTCACCCTCTGTTGTGGAGGATTCGGATGAGGAGGGGTGGGAGAGGACAAGGAGGAAGAAAAAGAAAAAGAGGAAAACCAGTAAAGCGGTCGTTTCCTCCTTACAGTTAGAGCCAGGAGGGGTTCCTCTTGGCAACACATTTTCGGTTTTATCAGGGGAGGAGTTAGTATCCGATTTATCCACTTCTTTATCATCTATGGATGAGGGGGAGTCACATAGTGTAAAGAGGGCTGTTTCGGGTGATGAGAGTGTGGTGGAGGTTAAGAAACGACTACCCCAATCATCCTGATGGCAGTGCCCGCTCTGATAAAGGTGGCGACCATTAATGTCGCCAGCGTGAAATCTGCAAGAGCTCGTGATATTGCCTTATTTTTGCTCAGTGAGTTTGATGCTGAGATTTTATTTTTGCAAGAGACCTGGCTCAATACTTTGGCCGATGTCCATCTAGCAAAAAGGGAGTGGAGATGTGGTCCCTCCTTTTGGTCTCTTGCGGCTGAGCCTTGCAGCGGAGTTGCGGTTCTTTTTAAAACCGATATGGTAACGTGCCGGCGGATAATTGAGGTAGAAATGGGGAGATGCATGGTCTTAGACGTCTCTGTTAGGGGGCAGGACCTGCGCCTCATCAATATCTATGGACCGCAGTCAAAATGGGACAGGAAATGCCTCTTCACAAAGATCAAGCCCTTCCTTTTTACATCCCAGCAGGTTGTCTTTGGAGGTGACTTTAACACCATAATTAGGCCTGAAGACAGGGGGGTCTCCATAGACAGGCTGGGTTATGATAGCGTTTTTCTTAGAGATATGGTTAGACAAGCAGGCCTGGTAGATGTGCACATTAAGCACTGCCCTGGCAGCACGGGATTCACGTTTCAGAGAGGGAATAGTCAGAGTAGGATAGACAGGTTTTTTTTTAAAGGAGAACTCTGCTTTCTCGGCTCCTGAGTTGAGGGCGGTGGAGTTCTCTGACCACTGTATGCTGTCTGTGACTCTGAATGCCTCGGACACTCCACCCAGGGGAAGGGGTACCTGGAAACTGAATTCGGCTCTCCTGGAAGATGTAGAGGTAAGACAATCCTTTGAGGATTTTTTTCAGGCACAGGTTTCTATTCTGGACTTTTGCAGCAGTAAGTCAGAGTGGTGGGAGCTTGTGAAACAAAGGGCGATTGGACTTTTCAAGGCCATAAGTAAGAAGAAGCAGCTTGGTATGTATATTGCCTACCAGCATTTGCGGAGGAAGCTTGATCGTCTTGTCTCGTATGGAGGAGATCCAGGGGAGATCTCGGAGGTAAAGCTTCTTCTTAGGAAGTGTCAATACGACCGGCATGCCTCCTTGGTTCTGGAGAGAGATTATGGTAAATATCACTCGCCTGATCCTTACCAGAACTGTAAGCAAGGCATAGCAGTTAAGACGGTCATAGGTCTGAGGGATAGTACGGGTTCCCTGGTGAAGTCCAGATCAGGGATCCTGGAGATCTTCAGGTCATATTACGCAGACCTTCTGGGAAGAAAGGACCTTAGTCGGGACAGGATGGAAAGCTTTCTGGATTCTACTCCAGGATTGGGAAATGATACATTGCCTTTGATGGATTTGACAGAACCAATTTCAGCGGATGAGGTAGTTCGTGCTATAGAGAAGCTGGCTACCAAAAAGTCGCCTGGGCCAGATGGGTTGACAGCTGAATTTTACAAGTGTTTTAAGTCCATTCTGGCTCCCTTTTTAGCGGAGGTTTATAACAGCTGTTTAGAAGAGGGTTCTCTCCCTCCCTCCATGAGGCAATCCGCTGTGATTCTTCTGTCAAAAGGTAAAGACCCCTCAATAATTGAGAACTGGCGCCCCATCAGTCTTCTCAATGTTGATAGAAAGATCTTGGCGAAGATTCTTTTTTGGCGCTTGTCGTCAGTAGCAGGCGATTTGTTGTCCAATCATCAGCACTGCTCGGTCCAGGGCAGAAGTACCTTTTCAGCAATTTTAGCTGTCCGGGAGGCTTTGGAGCGATGCAGGGCTGCTGGATGGAGAAAGTACTTGCTGGCATTGGATCAGGCGAAGGCTTTTGATCGAGTCAATCATGAGTACCTGTATTTGCTACTTGGTAGATACGGCCTGCAGGGGAGGTTTATTGATTGGCTGAAAACATTATATAAAGGGGCTGAGAGCTTCCCACTTGTTAATGGTTGGGTTGGACGGCCTTTTGAGGTTGGCTCTGGTGTGCGCCAGGGGTGTCCTTTGAGCCCCCTGCTATATGTATTCGCAATCGACCCCTTCATAAGAAGGTTAGAGAGTGGATCGTTGTGTGGGGTGCCTTTGGGCATTGCTGGTGTGCCGCCTTTGAAGGTCGTGGCCTATGCCGATGATGTGTCTGTTATTATCTCTGGGATGGAGGAGGCGCAGGAGGTGGTCTCTGTGATAGAGCAGTACACTGAGGCTTCTGGCTCTAAAATCAATCATGAAAAGAGTGAAGTTTTCTGGATGGGTGAGGAGGGTGAAAGCTTCAAACTTCCGGATGCCTTCCCAGAGCCCCAGCAGGAAATTAAAGTGTTGGGCATCAAATTTGGTCCTGGTGACTATGGTCATCGAAATTGGGAAAGCAGGTTGTTGAATGCCAATGCCAAGGTGGCAAGCTGGAAGAAATGGAAACTTTCCTTGAGGGAAAGGGTTGACTTGATTAAAACTTACCTGATCCCAATCTTTTTATATGTCAGCTTTGTCTGTATCTTGCCGGAATCTCTCTATGCAAGGGTGTACAGCTGCTTTTTCCAACTGTTATGGGGAAATAGGCTGAACCTGATCAAACGCAATGTAACTTACCTGTCCAGGCGGGAGGGTGGTCTAGGAATGGTCAACCCTATAGTTTTCTTTTCTCTGCTTTTTTTAAAGTATAATCTTGGTAATATGTTAGCAGAGACCCCGCCGGGATGGGTGGGTATTTTTCAATCTTGGTTTAGGCCTTTTCTGCGATGCTGGGAAGATGGCAGGCCAGTGAAAAGTCTGAGAGTCCGACATGGCAAGCTTCCGGCTTATGTTGCCCCGTGTCTGAAAATACTTAGGCAGTGGCAGGTGACAGTGGGGGATATCAAGTCCCTCCCCAGAAAGCTTCTGGAGAAGAGGATTTTGGGCTCTGCTTTCAGTGTGTCGCTGACCTTAAGGGATTGCCCAGGCCCCGTAATGAGGGAGGGGTTGCGTTTAATTAACTTAGGAAGAATCCCTTTGAAGTTTAGGGATCAAGCCTGGCTCGCTTTCCATGGAAGGCTCTATGTGAGAGGGAACCTGAAGCATCGCCCTGTGGATGATCGGGATTGTCCTAGAGCGGAGTGTGTTGGTAAAGTGGAGTCTATGGACCACTTTTTGCTCCAGTGTCCCTTTAACATAGAGGTGTATAAAAGGGTGGGGAGGGCTCTAGGCATCCCCTTTCTCTATCGCATGAGTTATGCGGAGTGGGTGTACGGGGCATTCCCGACTCGCTGGGATTTTGATTTGGATACACTTTTTCTAGTTAGTATAGTTGTCCGTTACTTCACGTGGAATGCACGGTGCCAGATTACCCTGCGGAAGAAAGTCCTCCCTGTCGAGGTGGTGGTGTACGATATTCTGGGTGAGGTTGGGAAGATTCGGGGTCTTGAGAAGGGCAGGGAGCCTCGAGCGGTCTGGATAAGGGCGTGGAGGAATATCAGACCTGCTTTTGGTGAACTGTCCATCTCTGGGTGAAAAGCTTTTTTCCTATGCTATTTCTTTCACGCCCTTAGCTTTTGTTAGTTAATATCTTCATTTTTGAAGAAGGGCTGCATGCATAATGGGAGTGGTTTTGTTTCTTGACCTCGCAGGTTTGATGTCTGGTGTGGTGGTGTGAGTCTTAAGATAATTTTTTCCGGTTATGATGTGTTTCATGATGTGAGTTTTGTTTTTGCTGTAAAGGCAGTCTTTATTTGAGAGCAGAATTTGCTATGTATTTTTTTCCCCCCTTTTCATGTAAATATGTATATATTAATTTATGTATATTGATTTTATGCTTATTGATTGCAAGACTTTTAATAAACAAAATTGGGAAGAATGTCCCTTACATTGGTCATCAGTGGGAAGAATGTCCCTTACATTGGTGATCAGTGGAAGAATGTTCCTTACATTGGTGATCAGTGGGAAGAATGCTCCTTACGTTGGTGGTCAGTGGAAGAATGCTCCTTACATTGGTGGTCAGTGGGAAGAATGTCCCTTACATTGGTGATCAGTGGGAAGAATGTCCCTTACATTGGTGGTCAGTGAGAAGAATGTCCCTTACATTGGTGGTCAGTGGGAAGAATGCTCCTTACATTGGTGGTCAGTGAGAAGAATGTCCCTTCCATTGGTGATCAGTGGGAAGAATGTCCCTTACATTGGTGGTCAGTGCGAAGAATGTCCCTTACATTGGTGGTCAGTGGGAAAAATGTCCCTTACATTGGTGGTCAGTGGAAGAATGTTCCTTACATTGGTGATCAGTGTGAAGAATGCTCCTTACATTGGTTGTCGATGGGAAGAATGCTCCTTACATTGGTGGTCAGTGGGAAGAAGGAGGAGGACACACCCAAGGAGCTCTCTGTGAGAACCAGCCCTTTTCAAGCCTGGGCCTTGCTTGCTAGCTTGGCCCAGGAACAATGCCTGATCCTGGGGGAGGCCCTGGGAGGGATCCCCCTGATGACACGGGGCCTAGTGAGGAGGAGGTGGAGGACCTGTCTGTGGGTCCAGGCCCCGATGAGAATGCGGATGTCTTCAGCCAGAAGGTTATCAATCGTTTTAGGGCGATTGGAAGAGCTGAAGAAAAGCTTAAAGTTTTGAAGGCTGAACATAAATCCTTCAGAGCCAAATACTGCCAGGCCTGGAGTAAAAATCGCACAGCCATGAAGCCTGAGCTACAGGAATTGGAAGATAAGGTAAAGAAACAATCTTTATTACTGGAAAAGTTGAAAGATAGAAGCGGAGTGTTTAAAGAAAAATTTGATAATGAGAGGAGATTTGCCAGCCAAGCATCAGCAAGTTCTGTGGATCAGCAGCCTCAGTTAATGGATGACCAGGCTCCATCTGCCTCTGCACCTCTCCCCCCATGCCAGAACTGGGAATCGCCAGCGGCAACCAGCCAGGGGGTTGAGAGTGGGCATGGATCCCTGACATTTATCCAGGAGATGGAGTCCCCCCTGAGAGCAGATAAGTTTGCATTCACTGATGATCCATCAGAAATCCCTGTGGATGGGCAGAGGAGATACAAACCAGCAAAGCCAGTACTGGTGGAGAAATCCCAGTATACCATGCTGCCATCCAACATGTCTGCCCCACCTGCTGTTGTGGATGGTGTCCCAGGTGAGAAGGAGCTTTGCCTACAGCTACCTATTGGAGATTCTGCTGTGAACACAACCAGTACAGACATGCAGGGAAAATCCCTGACCGTGAAATCCCCGGACCATCAGGTGAATGTGGATGGACCTGCATCTGACACCCCAGACATGGATTTTGCTGGTCTGGCTGAGACCAGTAGTCCCTCTGAAAGCAAAATGGCTGCCAGCTCCAAGGAGTCTGTTTCACTTTCACCAGAGCTTCCCAGTGTTTCAGGGCTGATTGCTGGTGGGGGAGGGGATCAGCATGCTGCTGTTTTTGGAATGGAAGCAGCCATGGAAGTTACCTGCAGTGTTTTACCTGCTGCTGTGCTTGAACTGAATTCCATTTCCACAGCTGAAAACCCTGTCCCAGTGGAAGAGAAGATGACAGCTGAAACTCTTACCAGTGCAGCACCAACTATGGATTCTGCTGTGAAGACAACAAATATCCCAGCAAGTATTAAAAATGACAATAATCATAAAGCAATGAATGTGGTGGGTGGTGGTGAAGGGGATAATATTGCTGGGAAAAATAGAAATGACATTTCTCCCCCTGCTCAGCAGAGGAAAGATTTATCGATTGTACAGATCAATCCCGGATCTGTACAATCGTTATCTGTTATGTCTGTGTCGGATGTTTCAAAACAAACTGATGGATTTTCTGCTGGGAGGAATGTTGGAAGCTATGCTTCAGCTTTGGGGAGTCGCACAAGGGTGGGTGGTGGGGATTTGGTTAGTAATCGCAATTCAAGGAGGTTTGTTGGGGGGTTGGTTAGTGGGTATAGGAGGAGGAATGTGGTTCAGTTGCGGTGGGAGGGCGATGGAACGCCGCCAGTAAGGGGGAGAGTGGCCGAGTTGGTCTTGGAAATGGGGTTTAAAGCCTGTGACATTTTTGCTTTGATTTGCCCGGTGGGAAGTTATGAATTTGATTTGTCGTTTGTGAAACCTGAGAGTTTGGATCTCTTTTGGGAGAGATTTAGGAGGTGCAAGGGCCTTCAGCAGTGGAGTGGTTTGGTGCCAAAGGTGATTTCAAGACAGCCTCTGATAAAGTCGGTGACCATCTTGGTGCGTAACGAATCCATACCAGAGGCTGATTTATTAGTATGGCTACGCCGATATGGCGAGGTCCTCACTCCACTGCGGAAGGTCCTTGATGAGCATGGGATATGGACAGGGGCCTGGACAGTGTCACTAAAATTGGGGGTGCTGGGCGATGTAGTTCAGCACCTTCCCTGCTCAGCCTTTCTGGGTAGGGATAGGCTGACCATTTTCTACCAAGGTCAGCCTAAGGTATGTAATAAATGTGGTGATAAAGGCCACTTTGCATCGTCCTGCACCCACAAGAAGTGCTCACTGTGCCAGGATTTAGGCCATTTGGCCAGAGAATGCACCCAGATTCGGTGCAATTTGTGCCAGCAGCTGGGTCATCCATATAGCCAGTGCCCAGAGGCACTGCATAACTTGCCAGGATTGGAGACTGAGCTGCAGAGGCTTGATAAAGAAGATGAAGCAGCTGAAGTTAGAGAGGAAATTGTTGTTGCCCCTCCTGTGTCTGTTGTGTCAGATTCTGTTTCCCCTAGTGAGGTGGTCCCTGAGTCTGTCCTTCCTGTGTCTGTTGTGTCAGATTTTGTTTCCCCTAGTGATGTGGTCCCTGAGTCTGTCCCTCCTGTTGTTCCTACATCTACTGTGCGTAGATCCTCCAGACTAGCGGAAGCTGCTGGGGGGGCGGGTATAGTGGATCTTCCCCCTCGGCCTACTCCACCTCCAGTCCCTGTCTCTCGACACCGCAAACGCGGCCAAGAGGGTGCAGGGGTGCTGGATGGTGGTGGGGTCGATGGGGTTGAGGGAGGGGTGTCCATGTCCCATGTCTCACCCTCTGTTGTGGAGGATTCGGATGATGAGGGGTGGGAGAGGACAAAGAGGAAGAAAAAGAAGAAGAGGAAGACCAGTAAGGCGGTCATTTCTTCCTTACAGTTAGAGCCAGGAGGGGTTCCTCTTGGCAACACATTTTCGGTTTTATCAGGGGAGGAGTTAGTATCCCATTTATCTACTTCTTTATCATCTATGGATGAGGGGGAGTCACATAGTGTAAAGAGAGCTGCTTCGGGTGATGAGAGTGTGGTGGAGGTTAAGAAACGACTACCCCAATCATCCTGATGGCAGTGCCCGCTCTGATAAAGGTGGCGACCATTAATGTCGCCAGCGTGAAATCTGCAAGAGCTCGTGATATTGCCTTATTTTTGCTCAGTGAGTTTGATGCTGAGATTTTATTTTTGCAAGAGACCTGGCTCAATACTTTGGCCGATGTCCATCTAGCAAAAAGGGAGTGGAGATGCGGTCCCTCCTTTTGGTCTCTTGCGGCTGAGCCTTGCAGCGGAGTTGCGGTTCTTTTTAAAACCGATATGGTAACGTGCCGGCGGATAATTGAGGTAGAAATGGGGAGATGCATGGTCTTAGACGTCTCTGTTAGGGGGCAGGACCTGCGCCTTATCAATATCTATGGACCGCAGTCAAAATGGGACAGGAAATGCCTCTTCACAAAGATCAAGCCCTTCCTTTTTACATCCCAGCAGGTTGTCTTTGGAGGTGACTTTAACACCATAATTAGGCCTGAAGACAGGAGGGTCTCCATAGACAGGCTGGGTTATGATAGCGTTTTTCTTAGAGATATGGTTAGACAAGCAGGCCTGGTAGATGTGCACATTAAGCACTGCCCTGGCAGCACAGGATTCACATTTCAGAGAGGGAATAGTCAGAGTAGGATAGATAGGTTTTTTTTAAAGGAGAACTCTGCTTTCTCGGCTCCTGAGTTGAGGGCGGTGGAGTTCTCTGACCACTGTATGCTGTCTGTGACTCTGAATGCCTCGGACACTCCACCCAGGGGAAGGGGTACCTGGAAACTGAATTCGGCTCTCCTGGAAGATGTAGAGGTAAGACAATCCTTTGAGGATTTTTTTCAGGCACAGGTTTCTATTCTGGACTTTTGCAGCAGTAAGTCAGAGTGGTGGGAGCTTGTGAAACAAAGGGCGATTGGACTTTTCAAGGCCATAAGTAAGAAGAAGCAGCTTGGTATGTATATTGTCTACCAGCATGTGCGAAGGAAGCTTGATCGTCTTGTCTCGTATGGAGGAGATCCAGGGGAGATCTCGGAGGTAAAGCTTCTTCTTAGGAAGTGTCAATACGACCGGCATGCCTCCTTGGTTCTGGAGAGAGATTACGGGAAATATCACTCGCCTGATCCTTACCAGAACTGTAAGCAAGGCATAGCAGTTAAGACGGTCATAGGTCTGAGGGATAGTACGGGTTCCCTGGTTAAGTCCAGATCAGGGATCCTGGAGATCTTCAGGTCATATTACGCAGACCTTCTGGGAAGAAAGGACCTTAGTCGGGACAGGATGGAAAGCTTTCTGGATTCTACTCCAGGATTGGGAAATGATACATTGCCTTTGATGGATTTGACAGAACCAATTTCAGCGGATGAGGTAGTTCGTGCTATAGAGAAGCTGGCTACCAAAAAATCGCCTGGGCCAGATGGGTTGACAGCTGAATTTTACAAGTGTTTTAAGTCCATTCTGGCTCCCTTTTTAGCGGAGGTTTATAACAGCTGTTTAGAAGAGGGTTCTCTCCCTCCCTCCATGAGGCAATCCGCTGTGATTCTTCTGTCAAAAGGTAAAGACCCCTCAATAATTGAGAACTGGCGCCCCATCAGTCTTCTCAATGTTGATAGAAAGATCTTGGCGAAGATTCTTTTTTGGCGCTTGTCGTCAGTAGCAGGCGATTTGTTGTCCAATCATCAGCACTGCTCGGTCCAGGGCAGAAGTACCTTTTCAGCAATTTTAGCTGTCCGGGAGGCTTTGGAGCGATGCAGGGCTGCTGGATGGAGAAAGTACTTGCTGGCATTGGATCAGGCGAAGGCTTTTGATCGAGTCAATCATGAGTACCTGTATTTGCTACTTGGTAGATACGGCCTGCAGGGGAGGTTTATTGATTGGCTGAAAACATTATATAAAGGGGCTGAGAGCTTCCCACTTGTTAATGGTTGGGTTGGACGGCCTTTTGAGGTTGGCACTGGTGTGCGCCAGGGGTGTCCTTTGAGCCCCCTGCTATATGTATTCGCAATCGACCCCTTCATAAGAAGGTTAGAGAGTGGATCGTTGTGTGGGGTGCCTTTGGGCATTGCTGGTGTGCCACCTTTGAAGGTCGTGGCCTATGCTGATGATGTGTCTGTTATTATCTCTGGGATGGAGGAGGCGCAGGAGGTGGTCTCTGTGATAGAGCAGTACACAGAGGCTTCTGGCTCTAAAATCAATCATGAAAAGAGTGAAGTTTTCTGGATGGGTGAGGAGGGTGAAAGCTTCGAACTTCCGGATGCCTTCCCAGAGCCCCAGCAGGAAATTAAAGTGTTGGGCATCAAATTTGGTCCTGGTGACTATGGTCATCGAAATTGGGAAAGCAGGTTGTTGAATGCCAATGCCAAGGTGGCAAGCTGGAAGAAATGGAAACTTTCCTTGAGGGAAAGGGTTGACTTGATTAAAACTTACCTGATCCCAATCTTTTTATATGTCAGCTTTGTCTGTATCTTGCCGGAATCTCTCTATGCAAGGGTGTACAGCTGCTTTTTCCAACTGTTATGGGGAAATAGGCTGAACCTGATCAAACGCAATGTAACTTACCTGTCCAGGCGGGAGGGTGGTCTAGGAATGGTCAACCCTATAGTTTTCTTTTCTCTGCTCTTTTTAAAGTATAATCTTGGTAATATGTTAGCAGAGACCCCGCCGGGATGGGTGGGTATTTTTCAATCTTGGTTTAGGCCTTTTCTGCGATGCTGGGAAGATGGCGGGCCAGTGAAAAGTCTGAGAGTCTGACATGGCAAGCT
Source organism: Pelophylax lessonae (assembly GCF_965119305.1). Lineage (NCBI taxonomy): Eukaryota > Metazoa > Chordata > Amphibia > Anura > Ranidae > Pelophylax > Pelophylax lessonae. Next base: position 252,557,810 of record NC_138770.1, on the reverse strand, counting down.
TCCGGCTTATGTTGCCCCGTGTCTGAAAATACTTAGGCAGTGGCAGGTGACAGTGGAGGATATCAAGTCCCTCCCCAGAAAGCTTCTGGAGAAGAGGATTTTGGGCTCTGCTTTCAGTGTGTCACTGACCTTAAGGGATTGCCCAGGCCCCGTAATGAGGGAGGGGTTGCGTTTAATTAACTTAGGAAGAATCCCTTTGAAGTTTAGGGATCAAGCCTGGCTCGCTTTCCATGGAAGGCTCTATGTGAGAGGGAACCTGAAGCATCGCCCTGTGGATGATCGGGATTGTCCTAGAGCGGAGTGTGTTGGTAAAGTGGAATCTATGGACCACTTTTTGCTCCAGTGTCCCTTTAACATAGAGGTGTATAAAAGGGTGGGGAGGGCTCTAGGCCTCCCCTTTCTCTATCGCATGAGTTATGCGGAGTGGGTGTACGGGGCATTCCCGACTCGCTGGGATTTTGATTTGGATACACTTTTTCTAGTTAGTATAGTTGTCCGTTACTTCACGTGGAATGCACGGTGCCAGATTACCCTGCGGAAGAAAGTCCTCCCTGTTGAGGTGGTGGTGTACGATATTCTGGGTGAGGTTGGGAAGATTCGGGGTCTTGAGAAGGGCAGGGAGCCTCGAGCGGTCTGGATAAGGGCGTGGAGGAATATCAGACCTGCTTTTGGTGAACTGTCCATCTCTGGGTGAGGAGCTCTTTTCCTATGCTATTTCTTTCACGCCCTTAGCTTTTGTTGGTTAATATCTTCTTTTTGAAGAAGGGCTGCATGCATAATGGGGGTGGTTTTTGTTTCTTGACCTCGCAGGTTGGATGTCTGGTGTGGTGGTGTGAGTCCTACTAAGATTATTTTCTCCGGTAATGACAGTTTCATGATGTGAGTTTTGTTTTTGCTGTAAAGCCATTCTTTATTAGAGAGCAGAACTTGCTATGTATTTTTTTCCATTTTCATGTAAATATGTATATATTTATTTATGTATATTGATTTTATGATTATTGATTGCAAGACTTTTAATAAACAAAAATTGGGAAGAATGTCCCTTACATTGGTGGTCAGTGGGAAGAATGCTCCTTACATTGGTGGTCAGTGGGAAGAATGTCCCTTACATTGGTGGTCAGTGGGAAGAATGTCCCTTACATTGGTGGTCAGTGGGAAGAATGCTCCTTACATTGGTGGTCAGTGGAAAGAATGTCCCTTACATTGGTGGTCAGTGGGAAGAATGTCCCTTACATTGGTGGTCAGTGGGAAGAATGCTCCTTACATTGGTGGTCAGTGGAAAGAATGTCCCTTACATCGGTGGTCAGTGGGAAGAATGTCCCTTACATTGGTGGTCAGTGGGAAGAATGCTCCTTACATTGGTGGTCAGTGGAAAGAATGTCCCTTCCATTGGTGATCAGTGGGAAGAATGTCCCTTCCATTGGTGGTGAGTAGGAAAAATGCTCCCTACAGTGGTGGTCTTTTTTATTTAACCGTTCAGCTAAGAAGACATTTGTTGCTCTTGTTATATTGTGTTAATTTATGAAAACCTTAATTCTGGAAATGTACCTTTGTTGCACTTTATTTAATGTATGTGACTAACACGTAATATGGACAGTGCAAGATGTAGGCGGGCTTTGTGTAGGTGTGGCTTGAGTGTGGACGGGGACACAGGGGGCCCCATGATCTCTTATTGCCCGGGGGCCCCATGAGTTGTCAGTCCGCCCCTGGTCTGTATGTAAGTATTGAAGTAAGAGGCCGTCCATTTGTTTTATTAATAAATTGTGGTGTTTGAAACATATTGCACTATGGTCTGCCCCCTTTCTATTACATGGGGATCGTTGTGAACACCTTTACAAAAAGGAGAGATGCCCTCTGTGATTGCTGTCCTGGTCAGGATTTTTACATTGCTGGGAGTGTACTTTTAAGGCTGTCTTTTCACAGCCTACAGGTGAGAGGCTAGCACCTCTGGTGAAGGATTGCACTGAACAAGCACTTGTGTCCTGTTTACTGATCAGCACTGAGCACTTTCATTGGGATTTCTTATTGGACTGTTTTCTCCTCTTTTTTACAAGACTACTGCGTGCCATTCATAGACTTTTCATTTATCCATTGATGTTTTTATTGTCTTATTGTTTTAGCGCTGCACTTTCCACTATCAGTTTTACATTGGGTTTTACATATTTTTTACCTTGGTGTCAGCTGCTTTTATTTATTTCCATCCATTTATTTATTCATGCTTGTGCCGATATTCCTGTTTTTTCAATAGCTGGGAGAGGCAGCCCTAGCAATTTCAAATGCCAGGAATTTTGAAATGCTGGCATTCAGGGCCAGGGATCGTGGGTGGGTAGGGGGGTACTTCCTCTTCCGCTCCAGTGTTTGGGAGATAGAAAGCTGAATGCTTCCATGGGACATTGTGGAGATGGTTGTTGGTGACTCAGGTGGTGGTGTTGCTGGCAGATCCTCTGTTTGCGGGGTGGCAGGTGCCACTGTCACTACAGAGGTGGATGAAGAGGCCGAGACTGCAGCAGAAGAGGAAGCAGGAGGAGCCAGAGACCTTTCTTGGTTTTTGAGGTGTCTACTCCACTGCAGCTCGTGCTTTGCACTTAGATGCCTGGTTATGCAGGTTGTGCTCAGGTTGAGAAGGTTTATGCCTCGCTTCAGGCTCTGATTGCACACCACTGGTGTCCTATCATCATCACATTGTCTGAAGAACTGCCACGCTAGGGAACTCCTTTGAGCTGGCTTTGGTGTGCTCGGTCCCTTGCTGCGTTGGGCAGTAGCAGGCGTAGTGTCTAGGGCATGACCGCTCCGCTCTTGCACCCTGCTCCCTCTTCTGCTGTGCTGGTGGCTCTGTGCGACCACCGCCTCTTCCTCCAAACTACTCAGGTCACCTGCATGACGTTCATTCCATGTGGGGTCGAGGACCTCATCGTCCTCCACATCATCTTCCCCCCAGTCTTCACCCCTGCCCTCCTTGTCGGTCTCCACAATTTGGAATTCCACAGCAGTTGGCACCTGTGTTTCGTCATCATCCGAGACGTGATGCGATGGTCCACCCATGTACTCATCTTGAGACATAAGTGGTTGGGCATTGGCGCACTTAATCTCTTCCACTTCTGGAGCAGGGCTAGGTGGATGGCCCTGGGAAACCATGCTAACAGAGTCATCAAAAAGAAGAAGAGACTGCTGCATGACTTGGGGCTAAGACTGCTTGGCCAATTTGCAAGGGGGTGAGGTGAAAGATTGATGGACATCGGCTGCAGGTGCCAACTCTATACTTTCAGCAGTAGACTGGGTGGAAGACAATGTGAAGGAACTGGAGGCACTGTCAGCAACCCAATCTACTATCGCCTGTACTTCTTCTGGCCTTATCACTTCTAGAGGCGCATGATGCCCTACCAAATACTCCTGCAGGTTCTGTCACCTACTCACACCTGAGGAAGGTGTTTCACTTGTGCGTGTAGCTGGCACAGATCAACCATGTCCTCTCCTTGCAACAGGAGCTCCACCAACAACACCATGACCCAGGCCACGTCCCTTATTCGACCTTCTCCTCATATTTCTCTAATTTTAGGATCTTCCCCTAAATGGGTTTTTATTGAAAAGCTGAATAGAACAACAGTATCCAACGGGTGAATCTCACAGTAACATATTCAGACTAGGCTGCAATTTAATTTTTTTCCCTAAATGGGTTTTTATTGAAAAGCGGAATAGAACAACAGTATCCAACGGGTGTATCTCACAGTAACATATGAATGAAAAATTTATATTTTTCCCTTTAATTGGTGATTTTTGAAGAGCATATTAGAACAGCAGTATCTAAACGCTGTATGTCAGTGTCACAGTAAAGTATGAATGAAAAACTGAAAAATAATTGTCTCCTTAACTTGGTGCTTTTTGAATAGCAGATTAGAACAGCGGTGTCTAAAAGCTGTATGACAGTGTCACAGTAAAATATGAATGAAAAACTGAAAAATAATTGTCCCTTTAAATTGGTGCTTTTTGAATAGCAGATTAGAACCGCAGAGTCTAAACACTGTATGACAGTGTCACAGTAAAGTATGAATGAAAAACTGAAAAATTATTGTCCCCTTAAAATGGTGCTTGTTGAATAGCAGATTAGAACAGCAGTGTCTAAGCGCTGTAAATCACAATAAAATATGAAGGAGAAAACGTTTTTGTTTTTTTTAAATCCAGATTAAGCAGACACATATGCACTGAGCTTGCATTACATGGCCACTGCATGCCGCACACCTAACAGACAGATAAAAGTTGTTTTTTTCTTCTCCTCCTCACTGGGCTCAGGTCAGGGCAAAAAGATCGTGCACTGCACCCCCACACAATAAAATCAATGTAGATCGCTGTCTGATTAAAGAAGATTATTCCTATTCTTTCCCTGAAAGCAATCTCCAGCCTGCCCCTACAATAATCTCCTATCTCTCCCTCAGCAGCATCAGGAACCTCTCCCTACAGTAGTTAGAGCAGAGTGACGTGTGGCGCTATGTGACTCCAACTTATATAGAGGCTGAGTCACATGCTGCACTGGCAAATCACAGCCATGCCATTAGTAGGCATGGCTGTTATGGCTTCTAAGGGCACACTAGTTAAACGCTTGTTGATTGGCTGCCCTGCAGCTGTTGAAACCGCGCCATTAAAACAGCACCAAAACAACTGAACAACGGACTGTACCCCGAACACACAGTGAAATGTTCGGGTCCGTGTCCGGGTACCGAACACCCAAAAGTCCGGTACGATCCCGAACAATACAGTCCGTGTTCGCTCAACCCTAATCAGGACAGCTCCCCTTCATAGGAACCAGCACTTAGAGGTAAGAAGTGCTGCAATACAATACTATAAGACTTATTTCTAAAACAGAACAATAGAAGCACACAAACATAATGCACTACAGTCCGTACACCTGGGAAGAGAACTTGGTTAACCTCCCACTCAGGGTCACCCATACAAACAGTTAGACACCTATGTGAATATTCAGCCACTTATACTTCAACACTACTTTATGGTTCAAACATGTGTGGCATTAGTCTTCACTTTACGCATTGCTTTGTTCTGATTTCCTCAGAGGCCTTACTGAAGCCTCAGCCTCCATTCACATTTTGCGATTCTAAATCACCTAGATATTGAAGTTTAAAGTCACCCTCAATGATACCCTACCAGTCCAATGAGACAACCCTGGAGAAGCGTTACATCTTACGATTGCTAGAAATAATAGATTGTATGTTATTGTATAATGAATTAACCTCCGTTATTGTACCACCAGGAAAAGTCGACAGATATTGTTTTTTTCCTGTATTAGTTTATTCCCGAAAGTAACTCACACGACAAATGGTTTTCTGTACTGTATTTCAACTGTTCTTTTTTTCAATAAAAATAAATGAAACATAAATCACCTAGATATATTTCAGGTTCATCAAAACAAATTGTGTGCAAAATTCTACAATTTGTTTTGTGTAGGAAGCAGCCACAGCATTGGTAGAAAAAGTTTTCCACCTGCTAGTATAGGACCCCTGCCAGGGGAGGACTGGGCCAGGGGGCAGGGGGGCAATTGCCCCCTGGGCCGCTCTGATGCCCTCTAAAAAGGCTGCACCACTTCTGCCACAGATATGCCTAAATGATTCCTGGTGAAGAGAAATAAAAAGCCCCCACTGCTGACCTACTGATTGCAGGATGAAGACAAGGACAGAGTGAAGCCCCCCCCCCCCAGCATTAATGGTGTAAACTGTGTCTGAGAAGAGGCTGGCTCCATGCCCCACTGGAGACTCTCCCCCCGGCCCGCCCCACCTGAGCTGTCCCAGCTCCCTCTAAGCACCCCCTGCTGGCCAGGTCGGGAACCCAGATTTGGCTGGTGGGTAGAGAGTACCTGGAGCGGAGCTTTAGCCTGGAATGGGGGTCGGAAGCAGGCCGGGAAGAGGGGGAGTGGTAGGGGGGGCTCAGTCGCTGCACCATGGACCTCTGGATTTTACTTGCCCCCTGGGCCAAAAGTTGCCAGTCACCCCTGACCCCTGCTCTATAAGTGAAACTGGTTGACTTTCTGCAGAGGTCTAACATACACCCCACTAATTTAGAGCCAGAACTCTCTGGATGAGTGAACTTAGCTATTTGAAGAGCTATAGGTCTCATTTAGAAGGGGGCATGCCAGACGTCTGCAGAGACACCACTGTTTTACCCTAGAGGTAGGGTCTTTCTCTGAAGCATGCTGGCATGGAAAAGGCTTTTTTACTTGCTTGTCACTGAATTATCAAGAAAATTAGCTTTAAAGTGGAAGTTAACTTCCATCACTGACTTTTACCTATAGGTAAGCCTATAATAAGGCTTACCTATAAGTACTGTAAATATCTCCTAAACGTGCACTGTTTAGGAAATGTTTACTGTACATGCAGCTGGTGACATCACTTGTGTATTGCGCTCTGAAGAAATGGCCACCCGTGCCATTCCTTCAGCTACCTGTGCCGTAAACGGTGGCTTCCGCTTGCATAACATCATCACAGCTCCGGCAAGTCACAGAGCCGGAGTCCACAAACCCAAAAAGCAAGATGGGTAAAGATGGAAGCAGCCTCCAGCTCTGTCATCTCGGCGAGGGAGGGCTTTGTTGTAAGGTAAGCTTAACATAATGTGCTAGTATGAGATGCATACTAGCACAATATGGCTTTACCTTGCAAGGTAAAAAAAAGCATCTAGCTGTATTCAACTGCTTTGAGACTTTGTACACCTTCTGTTTCAAAGCCCTTGTAATGTATTAAGGTGGTTTAAACTAAAAGTTTAATTGGACCTTAAGATCTTGCTGGGAATGCACAGATATCGATAAAGATATATATGCTGTATAAATCTATATATTTTAGAACAATTAATTTTCACAGTAACTGCTTTAAAGTTTGAGGTTTGAAGTTTGTACGTTTTTTTTGGGGGGTGATAAGGCCATTTTTGTGATACAGCACTGCGTTATTTCAACTGCCAGTTGCGCAGTTGTGCGAAACTATACCTCAATAAGATTTATGTCATATTTTTTTCCCCACAAATAGAGCTTGCATTTGGTGATATTTGATCACCACTGCATGTGTTATGTTTTGTGCTATAAAAAAAAAAGGGGGGGGCGTGTCCGGCCGGCGTAGGAAACGGCCACGTAACACAGGAGCTCCGGCACTATCGGTGACACAGCGGCTCACAGCGACGCCAGAAGGGAGCTTTCATGGACCGGAATCACTGCCTCTTCAGCCCACTCACCCCCTGCCACAATGTCGAAGAGGAGGAAGGCGAGTAAACCCCATCAGCGCCTCACAGATTTCTTCCCGGCCGGCCCTCAGCGCGGTAAGCAAAATGGCGCCGGACTCGGTCCTGTCCATGGCGCTCACCAGCCTGGGGGACATCCCACTCTGGATGGAGGGGATTTGGGGGGTATAACTGAACTGGAGGAGGAGTGCTCCCCACCGTCCTCTCCCACTACTAGCAGTCCAGCCAAGACGAGCGCACAGGCAGGGCCGGTGCTTCCACTAGGCAAACTAGGCAGCTGCCTAGGGCGCATTGCCACCTAGGGGCTCAGCCACAAGTCAGCACTCACTCTCTGTCATGAATGATCCTTGTGAGCTGAGGGGAGGGGCAGCAGTGGGGGAGGAAGAAAGGACAGAGGAAGATGCCAGGTGTCTGGGGCAGTGGCAGAACTACCAGGCCCTGGCTTTCCACCACTGTTGGGGGAGACCCAAGGGGCAGGAAAGGAGCCCACCGGAGTGCTACCTGCATAATGATCCTCTTCGTCTGGAGCTGAGTGACCTAATCCCTGGGCGGGAAGTAACTCTCTAATCTGAGCTGGTGGACAGCCTTTCATTTCCCTAGGCCGGTATTAAGCAGGGAGTGGAGAAGAGCTGAACCTGAGCTCGGCACTGGAGGGTGGCACCTTTACTGGAGCAGAAGCGACAAGGCAACGGAATGGTCTGAGGATGTTGGTGATGAAGTAGGTGCGGAGCTCTCTGACTGCTGCTTCTCCCTCCACCAGGAGCCGGTTGGAGCTGTGGTGAGCACTGTGGTCCAGGAGAGGAGCGTCCTGGGAGAAGGAATAAGCAGGATCATGGTGAAGGAGGGCAGAGTGCAGGCCACTCTCTTGATACTGCCCAGTAAGTGTCCCCAGAACAGGGAATCAGGGTCCCTGGGTGTGACATGGAGTATCCCTGGTGTGAAAGAGAATTGCGGTCACCAGGTATGCCATGGGGAATCGGAGTCACCAGGTGTGACATGGGGGAGAGGGAGTCACAAGTGTAACAGGGGTTCGGGGTCACCAGGTGTGCCATGAGGAATTGGGATCCCTGAGTGTGCCATGGGGGATTGAGGTCCCCAGGTGTGACATGGAGGAACATCAGGGTCCCCAGGTGTGACATGGAGGAACATCAGGGTCTCCGGGTATGACATGGAGGAATATCAGGGACCCCTGATGTGACAGAGGAACACTGGGATCACTGGGTATGACAGCATTACATGGAGGAACCATCAGATCAGGGTCACTGGATATGACATAGAGCAGTTTTTAACCCCTTCCCTTTTTTTTTTTTTTTGGGGGGGGGCGCAAGTAGCTGATCTTGCCTAGGGCATAAAACAGTCTAGCACCGGCCCTGCGCACAGGGGATGCGGGGATCTCTCCTTCCTCACAGCATGAGGCATCTCAGGCTTGCAGACCTCTTAACACATCCACTGCCACTATTGAGTTTTTCCCTGCTTCTGACCAAGCTACCTCGGAAGCCACAATGAAGAATATGCTGCTTTCCCTACGTAGTACCCTGTATGCTGACTTTTCTGCTATGTTCACACCTCTCCATGACACAGTACAGACACATGCTAAAAAGATCCAGCATATTGAATCTAAAATGGCAGATCTCTATACTGCCCATAACGACCTTGTGGAGGCATATACGGATCAGGACAGTGAATTACAACGCATCCACACTAAATTGGCTGGCTTAGAGCAGTGGTTCTCAAATCCGGTCCTCGGGACCCACCAACAGGCCAGGTTTGCAAGATAACTAAATTACATCACAGGTGATCTCATTTGCTTCTCAGTGATTGCAGTATTCTAGTCTGCATCCCCCAAGGTAATACTTAAAATCTGGCCTGTTAGTGGGTCCCGAGGACCGGATTTGAGAACCACTGGCTTAGAGGATCGCTCCCGGCGAAATAACATCAAATTCAGAGGGATTCCTGAATCAGTGCCACATAGTGAGCTTACCAACTTTGTGCAGTCACTGATGAAAGCCCTGATCCCGACATTGAGTGATGTTGAGTTCTGTGTTGATATGGCTCACCGCATCCCTAAGCCTACATTTCTCCCAGATACGGCACCTAGAGATACCCTGGCACGTATACACTATTACCATGTCAAGGAGCGAGTTATGCGGGCAGCTAAGCAAAGTCCAGCGGTCCCTGATGAGTTTATGGGCATTTCGCTTTACACTGACATCTCCCAGCAAATAGCCCTAAATCGGAAGAAACTGGCTCCGCTCACCAAAATTCTGCAAAACCACAATGTGATCTATAATTGGGGCTTCCCCACGAAACTCCTCATCACGGGGAATGGCAAAATCTATCCGATTTACATCGTGGACAAAGGCATTCAACTCTTCAAGCAACGGCATCTGTTACCACATGATGTCCAACCACCTACTAACCCTCATTTGGAGCACCTCCACTCTGAGTGGTCCTGAACTGGCTCTCTGATCCAGGGGATCTCCCTCACATGATCCTCCTTTATGCCGATACCTGCTGTGAGCCCTCCTGCTGTTCATACTTCCTTGGTGTGGTTCCTGACCCTTTGCGATATTTTTCTCTTTTTTGATATTGCAGTTTCTTTTTCTATTTTTCTCTTTTTTCTTGTGCTCAGTCTGCTGCTGAGCATCATGTGGCCCCCGGCTCCCAACAGTGGCTCATACTGTAGCCGCCCTTTGAGCCTGTGTTCTTACAGGCTTTTCTTATTTCTCTGTTGTTTGTTATGTATGTCTGTCTTGTCCCCTCTCTGTTTTGCAGCTTTATTTGTCCTATTGCTCCACCATCCTTACATTGACTCGTCCTACAAGCATGGAAGTCTTGACCCTGCAGAAGATCTAGCTGACCCTTGTGACCAAATGTCCGCCTTCTGGACCAACAGAACCTTATGCACTGGTTCCATTCTCCTTCTGAATGCCTCTCTCATCACAAGGTATTGTGTCTCACTCTTCCCTACTGCTGAAGGCCATAAGAGCTCCCTAGCTGTAGCACTTTAACTTATTTGTTATGCCTCTGCGCATTGCTTCTCTGAATTTAAAAGGCCTCAATAGCCCATATAAACAAGCGGCCTTCATGAGGGAAGCCAAAGCACTCAAAGCGGATATCCTTATTGTTCAGAAATCGCACTTTGCATCCCCCAAATGTCCCAAATTGTCTTTCCAGCACTTCCCGCACGTATATATGGCCAACGGCCCGAAAAAAGACCTGTGGAGTGTTGATTTCCATCAGAGACTCTGTCTCCTTTAAGCATATACGCACTGTCGCTGATCCTGGTGGTCATTTCATTATTCTGATTAGTGAACTTAACCATACCATCTATACCCTGGTGAACCTCTATGCCCCAAATACGAAACAGAGAAAATTCTTGAGTCCTTTACTGCAATCCAGCATGGAGGTCCTCCAGGGTTCCCTTCTCATTGGGGGTGACTTCATTTCGGTCCTGGACCCCTGTATGGACTCCACCTCGCAATCCAGGAGGCCTGTGCATTGTATTGTCCCCCTCTTGCATAAACACGAGCTATATGATGTATGGCGCTGTTTTCATGGCTCTGAGAAAGACTTTACCTTTTTGTCCGCTGCACACTCTTCTTGCTCCTGCATTGATCTGTTTTTGACAGATAAATCTCTGATAGATCTCTGCAAAATGTGCTTCGTGCAGACATTGGCACAATTTCTTGGTCGGACCATGCTCCTGTCATAGTGGAATTTGATGACAAACTTCCCAATTCTGCCCGCCCCCCCTTTATGGAGACTGAACTCCTCCCTGCTGGCTGACGAGAAATTGTGCTAATCCATTTTGCGAGAGCACTGTGACTTCTTTTTGTATAATGATAGTCCTGAGGTTGACAAGTTTATTTTGTGGAACACGTATAAAGTATATATGCGAGGTGTCCTTATTAAACTGGCGTCTACTCTTAGGAGGCGGAGGAGGAGGCAGATCGAAGACATACTAGGATCTATTGCAGCTAGGGAACAGGAAAACAAACTCAATCCTTCCCCTCACCTCACTCAACTAATTGTATCCGACAGGCAAACCCTTCGCTCCCTTTTGTTATATAAACATGAAAGTCACCTTAAGTATATGAAGGCTCGTTTTTATAACCTTCACAACAGGACAGGCGCTTGGCTGGCCAAACGGGTTAAATCTAAACAGCTTAAAAATTAAAATACTAGCCTTGAAGTACCCTGGTCCGACCGACCTCCTGTCCAACCCGAAGGACATAGCCAATGCCTTTGCGACGTATTATGAGTCATTGTATGATCTCCGCAATGATCCAGCTACACCCCAACCAACGCCTGCGATCATTAACAACTTTTTATCTAAAACCAAATTGCCATCCCTATCTTTAGACCAACTCTATTCTATTTCGCAGCCCATTACATCTCAAGAAATATGTTCTATTATAGCAAAACTCCCAAATAACAAATCCCCGGGTGAGGATGGGTTTACTAATGAATATTACAAATGCTTTTCGACTGAATTAGCACCTCACCTACAGTCTGTCTTTGCTCTTGCCTCCTCCAATGCTTCCTTTCCCTCTGACATGTTGCGAGCGGTTATAGTTATTATCCCCAAACCGGACAAAGATCCCTTCGTCCTGCAAATTATAGACCCATATCTCTCCTTAATACCGATGTTAAGATTTATGCCAAGGTATTAACCCTTAGACTCCAGACGGTCCTTCCCTATCTCATACACCCTGATCAGGTTGGCTTCGTCCCTGGGAGGCAAGCCCCAGATGGCACTAGACGTCTCCTTAATTTGATCTCCCATGCTGGACCCTCTCAGACGCCTTCCTTGCTTCTTTCTTTGGATGCGGAGAAGGTGTTCAATAGGGTCCACTGGGGCTACCTCCAAAAAGTGCTTGAAGCATTTGGCATCCGTGACTGGATGCAGTCTGCCATTCTCTCCCTATATTCGAACCCGTCCGCCAAGGTACTCACCTCTGGCATCCACTCGAGTCCCATATGTATTACGAATGGCACTCGACAGGGATGCCCCCTCTCACCCATTATTATTACCCTCCTTATGGAACCTCTGGCCTAAAGAATCCGCTCTGATCCCTTTATCAAAGGCATTCACATAAATGGCATGGATCACAAAATAAGTCTCTTTGCAGATGATGTCCTACTCCTATTATCAAATCCTGCTTTGTCCCTCCCACACACTTATGACCTCTTGCGAGACTTTAGCGCAGCTTCCTACTATAAACTAAATGCTAGTAAATCCAAAATCCTTGGCTTGTATATTTCCCCCTCGCTGCAATTCACGCTGTCCAAACAGTTTCCCTTTAAATGGGTTTCCCACTCCTTGGGCTATCTGGGCATCCAATTAACTTCCCAAACCTCACAACTATATGACTATAACTTCAAGCCCTTCTTGGACTCCCTACCCCATCTTCTCAGCTCTTTGAAAACCCAGGAACTCTCTACTGTGGGTAGAATAGCCGCTTTCAAAATGTTGATCCTCCCTAAATTGCTGTATCTTTTTCGCACTTTGATAATTCCCTTACCACAACGATTTTTCATGATGGTTCAAAAATCACTTACTAAATTCATATGGAATCACAGGCCCTCCAGGTGTTCTTTGCACACGATGACTAGACACAGGACTCTAGTCGGCATGGGTGTACCGGATATTCGTGCCTATTATAAGGCCTGCGTTCTTGACCAACTTAAATATTGGTGGACTGTCAACACCCATAAAACCTGGACCCACATAGAAGACACCATGCTTCCCTATAATAATTTGAAGCTAACCCTTATCGCCATTAAATTGGGGGCCACTCCCCCTCCTTCTCTGTCTCCTGCGATCCAAATATCCACTAAACTATGGAATGAGTTTCCTTTACACCTGGCCCCTAATGACCCAGGCCAAAAAACCCCACTACCGTTAGCTTTACTCACACACTTTATTCCCAACTTGGACCTTAGACTGTGGACATCTAGGCGACCTCCGGATGCACTCATCTACCTCCATGACCTTTACCAGGACCAACATCTTCTTCCCTATGCATAGTTAGTCTCCAAGCTCAATTTGCCTCCTAAAACGTTTCATGCTTATCTACAAATACGCTCTTTCCTACCCACCTGATACTCCCTATTTCGATCAGCCGGCACTTCCAAGACTCACATAGCCCATTTAAAGGCATCACTCTATTCTACCAAGCTTACACCCATCAAGGATCTTTTTCCAAACCAAACTCTATAACTAAATGGGAAGGTACCCTCCACACTACGTTTCCAGAATCCTCTTGGCAGAAAGCCTTCTCCACTACATTCGCTGCCACTAAATGTGCCAACCATTGGGAACAATACCTTAAGGTCACACACCAATGGTATTTGACCCCTTTCCGATTGTCAAAAATATACCCGTCCCTTCCAGCATCATGTTGGAGGCAATGTGGGGAACAAGGGACCCTGTATCACACTTTATGGTCGTGTCTATCCCTTAGGTCCTTCTGGAACAAAATATTCTGCCTGATTTCAGACATTTGTGCCCAATCCATACCCCCTAATCCAGCTTTGGCTCTCCTTCACCTTAACATACACTCCTTTCTTCCTAAATATAGATCATTGATAGTTCATCTCCTCTTAGCGGCCAAACTCACGATTACCAGACTTTGAAAATCACGGATTCTCCATCACTGACTGATACCATTTTCACTTTGAACCAACAGTGCAAAATGGAATATATTCTTGCACGCTCCTCCATAACCATTGAATCCTTCCATAGGAAATGGGACACTTGGCTTTCACACCCCAATTGCACCGTTAAGATCTGATATTATTTATATACTCAATCTGGTGGACATGCTAATCAGTCACTGATCCTTTATACCCTCTGCTCCATTCCCCACCTTTATATCCCTTCCCCCCCTCTTGTGTTTCTTTTTCTTCTTCTTTATTCCCCCCTCCTATTATCAGGGACTACTGTGCCAAAGAGACAGCCCACGCATTGATTGTACTTGTTTACCTTGAGTGGTTTGGGGGCATCCCCTCCTCTGGCACAGTTTGGTCCCATTGGGGTGCCTCGGGAGGGGCTGCTTCCCGTGCTGACGCATGGACTTAGGATTTTATGCACACATTTGTAACCATGAACTGTTCCTGTATGTTATTGCACTTGTTATTGGATGTGTATCTATATGGACATTTTCAGCCATTGTCACAGCTGTTGTTATCTGCTTGTTGTTGTTGAAAACTAATAAAAACAATTGAAATTAAATAAATAAAAAAAAGACTGACAATTTAGTGCCCATTCACATACGAGCGACGCTACTTAGCACCGCGACCTCCGAGGTCGCGGTGCGAGCAGCGCGCCGCGACCTCGGAGCAGCCGCCACGGACTTCATAACATTGAAGTCTATGGCGGTCGCCTCCTGGTCGCCCCAAAGAAGCTCCGGACCCTTTTTCTAAGTCGGAGCGACTTGTGTCGCTCCTATTAGAACGGGTCCGCAGCTTCCCTATGGGAGGCGACCTGTGAGGCGACCAGGTCGCCTCACAGGTCGCCTCAGTGTGAACCGGGACTTAAAGTAAAAATATTAGTTGCTAATAATCTATTTTCTTTAGGTGGTATTTGCTCACCACTGCATGTGTTATGTTTTGTGCTATAAAAAAAAAAAAAAGACTGACAATTTAAAAACAATATTTTTTACTTTCGCCTATACAACATATCCAATAACAAAAATTTAAAGATCTATTTTTTTCATAAATTTAGGCCAATATGTATTCTGCTACATGCTTTTGGTAAAAAAAAATACCAATGGGCATATATTGATTGGTTTACACGAATGGTATAGCATCTACAAACTATGGAATATATTTATGGAATTATTTTTTAAGTGATCTTGCACACAGCTGCCAACCTGTAGCAGTAAAAGTGCTATAGGGCGGTCAGCAAGTGGTTAAAGTAAAAATATTAGTTGCTAATAATCTATTTTCCTAACATGTACTGAAAAATCAATATTGTTTGTTTTGTCAGGTCTAGAAAAAAAATGAGCTACATACTCCTCCATAAATCAGTAGGATGATGACTTTTGGGTCAGCTTACCCAGAGACAGAAGTACTGAGAAGAAAAGTCTTTAGTGGGTGTTTGCTACTATAGCAGTGACTTTTTTTTTTTACACTCCACTGGCTGTCAGATAAGAATGTGTATAATGGAGTTTAGCTCAGAAATAAAAGTCACTGAAATAAATGCCCATGATGAGTCTGGCTATCTAGCTGAAGCATTTCATAGATAAGACATCCGGAAACAACAATGACACATTCAATCTCTAGTCTGAAGGAAGAAATAAAAGTGCCTTACAATTTGTACTGAAAGATATGTTCCATTTCTTGAAGTGGAATGAAAACAAAATATTACTATTTCTAAATTGTTGCAGATTATGCTAGCTGCACTGTGTTGATTAGGATACCAGGGACCCTAAAAGAAGGACCTTTATTGTCAGAGAAAGGAGCAATGAGACAAAATTCTCATCTTCCCTTAAAGAGAATCTGTCAAGGCTGGAATATTGAAGTTGCCATTGCTGTCCTATTTTTGAAGATTTGTGCTCTACAGCTAACCTGCAATGATCATATGCACCCTAGGAGTTTTTAAAACCTGGTCAGAATATGCTTGCATGAAATCAGTCACTCACTTTTTTTTAAAGGAATGATAATATAACAGCCTAGCACCTTTAAAAAGTCATCAGTTTTAGTCCATGTATTTTTTTTCTAATAACGGTAATGCTCTTTGCACAAGCTGTCTTGTTCATTATCATGCACAGGGGGTGTGCCTGGGTACACCCTAATCACCCCTTGTTGTACAGATACCCCTTGCTTATATTTCACCAAAGCTCCCCAACATGGGCGCCTAAAAAAGTTGTAAAAAAAAATAAAAAAAAAAATAAAATAATAAAAAAACTACTGACACCATCCACTGCCCTACTAACAAGTCCAATTCTCTTCTTATACCATTGACTGCCCTACTGACACCAACCTCTGCCCTACTGACATGTCCACTGCTCTACTGACACCAACCTCTGCCCTACTGACAAGTCCACTGCTCTACTGACACCAATCTCTGCCCTACTGACATGTCCACTGCTCTACTGACACCAACTTCTGCCCTACTGACAAGTCCACTGCCCTACTAACACCATCCATGTTTTAATACATTTGGGGTGTACACTTTAATGCAATAGGCTGTGTACACCTATCTTCATGTGGTACTATCATCCATACGTAAGAAAACAGCATAGGACTGGGTAATACCTATGTTTGCTTTGTTTCTAAATGTTCATATGTTGTTCAAATGATTATAATGCCAACCTTTATATTAGACCAACGATATTATTAAGTCTAAAGGAGCCTGTTGACTTTGGATGTGCATGCATTATCAAAACATTAAACAGCCATTCTGCAAACATGCAAGTTTATCACATGCCTATGGAGAGAGGAGGGGATCTGTAGATTACAGCTTTTCTTGGTAGAAACTGATAGCTATCAACCAGTAAATACCAGCTAAAGTGGGGTACACACTAGTAGAAAATCTGCCGAAAATTCCCGTCCGAGGTAAAATTGTACGATTTACGGCTAGTGTGTACACAACTTTCAGCAGCCGATGCCGACATTTTCAATGAAAAAAAAAGGAGGGACAAACACCAAAATTTTTATCGTCTGTCTCCAGCACGACCAATTTTCTTTTAATGTGTATGCAGTACGTCCGCGAAAAATCGTATACGAAAGAGCGCGCCTGATCTGAAGTTGCTGACGATCCGGAAGTCTAGGTACAAACATCCCAAAAAAAAAAAAAAATCGGACGAGAAATTTCGTGAACATTATGCACTGTCAACTAAAAACGGTTATGACCGCTGAGCATGAGAGAGAAAAATCGGAGGATATTTCGTCCGATTTTTATCAAGTGTGTACGAGCCTTAAGCTTGATACATTCCTAAAATTGAACAATTTTTAAAACTAACTGACTTTCATTTTCTAAGAAGTCATATATAGGCTGAGGTCGGTATTTGACTGAATGCTACTGAAAACTTTAAGAGGTTTTTCAGAAAAACTAAAAATTACTTGTCTGTTAATGTGTTACTAAACCAGTAAAATCAGACTGTATATGTAGTAAATCATGCTTGTTATACCCTGTAGAACCTAAAGGGTTAATCCTTTGCATTGAAAATAAAGGATGTTTGATCCTATCTTTTCTGTCCCTCCCCTTCTTCCACAGACCACAACCCATCTCCTGATAAAATGGAGTCCAGGTGATAAGCTGCACATGCTCAGTTTGGTGTGTATTGCTAGAGTGTTTTTTTCTTGGGAGAGTGCATGAGATCAGCAGAGGGCCAATCAGCACTGTTCAGACGGAGAGCCAGGGGTCCTGCAGCCTTATAGGACAGCCAGAGTTAAATGAAAACTCCTCCTACACGCTTTAAACAGACACTGATAGAAGTCACAAAACTGTTATATACTGCTGATGAAAATATTTACTAAAACTATTGCATTTCCATGTTCTGTGTACTTTGGGAGGCCAGATATAGTGGATTCAGGCTCCTGGGTTTAGTAACACTTTCAGAATACCTCCATGTAGTAAAGGACTGATGCTCCTCTTCCGTAGGTCCACTGTTTCCCATGACAGTTGATATTATGGAGTCACATATTACACCTGCAGCCTCCACAACACAACCATATTTTGTCACATGGAGGACCCAAACAAATTGGACATTTACATTTTTTGCGCAAAACTGAACATTTACAAGTAAACGTATTCTAATTATTATGACACAGTAATTTTAACCAAGAATTATGCAGCTTCTAACCCAATTTAACAAAAAGTAAACAAATTAGAAGCCTGTGCACATACTGTAACTACTAGGCTTCTGCACATTACTTGCGAGAACCTTCAGCATGCCAAAAAGATACTGTATATGGTGAATCCCAAAGTTGATATTAAAATAATGTAATAGCATTTTCTAAGCTATATTATATTTACTGTATCCTAATCAACTTTTCCTGCAATTAAGCTAATGGCACAAATGGCCCTCTTACATTAGTTACCTCTGTAACACTTCTTTTTTGCATTGAAATTATAAATGATATCTAATTGATTGCTATAAAGATCCTTTCTTTTTTGTATACATCTTTTAAAAGTGTTTCTGATATGTTAATTAACTGTTTTCTTCAGAATTCAGCTATGAACATGTATTATACCAGCCTAACACCATTGGACTTGTGTTCTCTGTAGATTGCCAAATCTCAGCATTGCAACCAAATAATTATTAATGATTGTTGTATTACATTATCTTTGGTTCTACAGAGGTCCTTCCTTGGATGTAGCCTCAGAACTGACCCTTGTCAATGAGGAATATGGTAGCAATGAATCATTGCCATATAAACAACGCTCTTAGATTAGACAATGAATCATTTCAGGTGTATCCTCCAGCATCACATTTTAGTTCTCCCCCATGAGATTTCAACACAGCATCTTTTATCAGGTGTACTTGAAAAATTGTCATATCCATTCCTCACCGGTTATTGTGTTTTTGTATATTAGCAAAGCAACTGTAACCTTCTTCCCTGACACCGTAACGCCTACGAATGAGAAAATACTAACTGGCTAACACTTTAGGGAGCTAAATATTACTATGGCCAACATTACAACATCCATATACTCAATGTGTAACACAACTACTAAATGAAATATTGTGTAGCTACCAAAGTTTGACATCCTTCAGACCATTATGTAGATGTTGTACACTTAAATCTATGAAGTAATATTGTTTTTTACAATTTATTTTTGTGTAAGGTGAACAACTAGCATCTGCTAGTTGCATCTTTTTAGTAAAGCCCAGAAAATGCCCCTAGTTTTAAACTGCACATTTGTATAGCCTTTTTAAAGAAAGAACTGCCCAAGTCAGATTTGAACCACTTCACTTCAATAAAAGAGCTACAGTATATTATAGGTATTAAAAGCTTAAAGCGTAACTCCACTTTTGTTGAGAAAAAACATTCCCCTCTGGTTGATCTCTGTACATTACATGGTTTTTAACAAACTTCGTTGCAGATTCCTACCTTTTGTTATTCTGAAGAAATCACTGTTTGTTCCTCTGTGCTGAGTGGGTCTAATGGGAGTGGTTTCATAATTATCTATCAGCTGTGGCAGCTGCAGGACACTAATATGGAAATCTGCTGGGCCTGCATCCCTTTAGATGTGTTCCTATTGGGAGTACTGTATCTCTCCAAAAAGGACATTTTTATTCCAGGGAATGCCAGAAATCTGACTTGTATCTTAGGCAGACTTCTGGGAAAATCAGTGAGCCAATCACGCAAGCAGGAAATGATGTGTGTGGGTGTGGTCAGTATACCTTCTGTGTACAGAACAGCTCCAGGTAGCCATTTTGCATTGCATTTTCAGAAAATTACAACGGCTGCAGATTGAAAAGGAAAGGTAATTTTTAATAACATTCAATTACAATTTGACTTGTGTCGCAATTGTATTCGCCATATTGTTTTTTCTTTATTTGATATTATTTTTCCCCACGAAAGTGGAGTTACCTTTTAACTCTATACAGTTAAAAATAAAATCATAAAAATTGTCCCCTCCCTGCCAGATGATCAAGAATTAATTCCTCATTTTAAGGGGATGATCCAACACTGAGTAATACATACCTTCATTTATGGCCCCCAGTCTTGTTCTCTGCTGGTTCTATTTGTGACAACCAATCCTCTGAAACTGTTCTTTTCCCATTCTCTGACCAGTCTTGATGCTGCCCATTTCACTGACATCATGACAAACAAAGCAGGATTAAGAATGAAGTTTGGGTTTGTAGTTACCATGATTTTGAAGTGAATAAGCCAGCCCCGTCACTATAAAAGAATGAGGTCACAAAAATCCCATTGACAATGCGCTTAAGCTGTTATAAGGAAGCATAGGAAGTGCTGCTGATAAACTGCTTAAGGGCCGTACACACTTGATGAAAATCGGACGAAATATCCTCCGATTTTTCTCTGTCTTCTCAGCGTTCATTACCGTTTTTAGTCGACAGTGAATAAATGTTCACGAAATTTCTCGTCCGATTTTTCTTTTTTTTTGGGACATTTGTTCCTAGACTTCCGGGTTGTCAGCAACTTCAGAGCATGCGCGGTCTTTCGTATCCAATTTTTCACGGACGTACTGTATACACATTAAACGAAAATCGGTTGTCTGGGGACGGACGAAAAAAATTTTGTTGTTTGTCCCTCCGTTTTTTTTCCTTGAAAATGTCGGCATCGGCTGCTGAAAGTTGTGTACACACTAGGCGAAAATCGGACGATTTCACATCGGGCGGGAATTTTCGGCAGATTTTCTACTAGTGTGTACCCTGCTTTAGGGAAATGTTAGTGTAGCCAGGTGCTTTGCTAACAATAGAGAGTGTATTGAAACACTGGCTGCAGCTGCACTCTATAGCTACTGCCTAGAAGTGTGGAAACAGTTAACAGCTGCTTGCAGCAAAAGGAGGGGGCTGCTGAGTAGGAAGAATTCAAAAAAAGTAAGGCAGCACTGCACTGTGGAAACTGTAGTCCAGAAGAGAGACTCTACTGTGGTAATTAAGAGCTTATGATCGACATTCCCCAGAAAGAGATTGCGGGGAGGAGGAGAAAGAGCTGCATTTAACTGGGCTGTACAGGGCATTCTGCTTGCTGTAAGGGAGAAAGGGGAGCGCACATCGCTGTCCAGTGTGCACCAGCAGTTGTGGGTGGAGACAAGGATTTGGTACCAAATGTGGAAGATCGACACACAGAAACCCAAAGAAGCAGCACTATTATTATTATTTGGTTAACCCCCCTCATGCTTAAGGGTAAAACATGCCTTAACGCCTAAGCACAATTTTGCAACTTTGACATGTGTTAGTAAAACCATACATATTATTACACAGGGGCCGTTAGCTCTAGGGGTAGATGCGTTTTTCAAGGCATTCACGTCAGTCAGCACTTTTGTTTTAGGGCACGGCAGCCCATCTTTTATTAAAAAGCATAAAGAAAGTCTATACCATATAGAGTCTCCCACGCAGGGGTTCTTCTCCAGTAAATATATAATAAACAGAAAATGCTAGCCCACCTGGCTCTTAAGCTCTCACTTAGCTCTTCTGTAGCAGTACCTCTGCTCTTTATGCTGGTCCCCAGACCATGAATTCCCCGAAGCTGACAGCTTCACTCTGGCCTTAGTCCTCAGGCTGTCACCTGTCTCTTGCAGACACACACAAGTGCACTGGATGTCACCTGGCTGTCATCTGCAGCTTCTGACTCCTAGAGACCTCCTGTCTCTCTTGGGTGGTGCCGTCTCCAACTGTCAGATCTGAGGTCCTCCTAAACCTTCATTATAAGGGTTGTGTGCACCTAAGCACACACCCTGCTGGTCATCCACAAAACATGAACACAGGGTTTGAGATTCTGTCCCACCCAAGAAACTATGGAATCTCCAGACTAAAGAGCCCCATCCAGATATACCAAAACCTGGAGAAAGCTGCAAAAACAGTTTTCTCTACTGTACATCTACGCTCTGTAGTTCTGCACGGAGCCAATGTGCACACTCTGTGTCCTTTAAATTACCATTTTCACAGTGATAGAGTCTCGACCTGTCACAATATCATCACAACTACTTTATGCACTCAGGCGGATTATATCTTGTATTTTTTTTTCCAGGACAAATTGGGCTTTCATTTGTTGCTAAATAGTAATGTATATCTCCTAATCTCAATGGAAAACTGGCCAAAAATAGTAAAAAAATATTCACTGCTAAAAAAAATTAAAAGGAACACTTTAAAAACATATCAGATCTCAAAGGGGAAAAATATCATGCTGGATATTTATACTGATATGTACTTGGTAATGTGTTAGGAATGAAAGTATGCCACATCATTTGATGGAAACAAAAATGATCAATCTACAGAGGGCTAAATTAAAATAGACCCCAAATATCGAAGAGAAAAAATGATGCAGCAGGCTAATCCATTTTGCTGAAATTTCATTATAGATCTCCCAGATCTGGAAATTTCATTATAGATCTCCCAGATCTGGACCAGGGCATTACTGAGCTCCTGAACAGACTGAGGTGCAACCTGGTGGCGTCA
Source organism: Pelophylax lessonae (assembly GCF_965119305.1). NCBI lineage: Eukaryota > Metazoa > Chordata > Amphibia > Anura > Ranidae > Pelophylax > Pelophylax lessonae. The sequence continues at coordinate 252,535,476 of NC_138770.1, read as the reverse complement.
GATGGACTGAAACATAAAGTATCAGACGTGTTTTATTGGATTTAGGTCAGGCGAGCGTGGGGCCATTCAGTGGTATCAATTCCTTCATCCTCCAGTAACTGGTTGCATAATCTCTCCACATGAGACCAAGCATTATTGTGCACCAGGAGGAACCCAGGACCCACTGCACCAGCATGGGATTTGACAATGGGTCCAAGGATTTTATCCCGATACCTAATGGTAGTCAGGGTGCCATTGTCTAGCCTGTAGAGGTCTGTGCGTCCCTCCATGGATATGTCTCCCCAGACCATCACTGACACACCACTAAACCAGTCATGCTGAACGATGTTACAGGCAGCATAACCTTCTCCATGGCTTCTCCAGACCCTTTTATGTCTGTCACATGTGCTCAGGGTGAACCTGCTCTCATCTGTGAAAAGCAAAGGGCGCACGTGGACTGACACCCAGCTCAGCCTCTCTGCAAGCCGCTGAGAACCTGAGCCTGCCACTCCCCGCCCCTCCACAGTTCAGCTCTCCAATGAGCGAGGTGGTGGCACAGCAGAGAGCTGCTGATTGAAAGTCAGCAGCTCCCTGCTCATGGAGCTGTCAGAACCGAGCAATCAGTGGTGTTTGATCAGCATTGGACAGATGCTGCATCCATCTAAGCAAGTATAAATGTAAAAAAAAAAAACCCAAACTTATTTTTTAATGTTGTATAAACTGTAGGGATTAGGTTCATGCAAGCTGTTATCTTTTAGTGCCTGGTACTATATATTTTAGATAATGACAATTTTATGTGCAATGAATAATATACTTTAAGTCACAGATGAGCATGTGAATATTCAGAAAGCTGGAGTATGACAATTGAACTGTGGCATGTTGTGCATTACACTACATTCTACAGGCTTGGAAATCTGAAAAAATATATAATTTGCTTCTATCCAGTGACTTTGTGCAATACTGGGATTGCGATAATTTATTATACAGTTTCAATAATGGATCTCTAGTCTGGGACATATTGAAATATAAATAATTGTACGTTCAGCTGCCTGATAGATCTTAGAAGCAGCAATGCACATATTTATTGGTAAAAAGCTGCACTTTTTTTACAGTCCAGGTTACATGCTAAAAATGTTACACTGGTATAAATGCTATAGATTAGATTGATTTTGGCTCAATTTACTAAAGGGAAAAAAGCTGTTCACTTAAAAAGGAAATGGTCACTTTGCAGGGAAATTTCACTTGGCTTAAGCCTCGTACACACGCTACGAATTTCCGCTGACCGGTCGTCTGTCTTTTGTCCAGAGTGCGTGTCCGTTGGTTGGAATGTGTAATTTTCCCGTACGACAGAATTCTACATCAGAAGTGATGTCATGTGTTGGATTGCTTTGTATGTGTTCTTTCTCTCTGAGCATGCCTAGTCTTGCTCATAAGATTTTTCCCTGTCGAAATCTGTACTAATGAGACAAAAATCGGACGTGTGTTGACGGAGGACAAAAATTTTATAGCCTGCACATCAAGATTTTGTCAGCCGAAAAGTCGGAGTCGGCTGTCGAAAGCACCATACTAACAATCCGAAAATAGGCAAATCGGTCGTCGGACAAATTTTCCCTTCCGAATTTCTTCTCGTGTGTACGGGGCTTAAGTGAATGATACTGACCATGTTTGTTTGCCCTGGGGCGGGGCAGAATTACATGGGGAAAACTATTTTTTTTATAATTGTAAATAAAGAAAATAGTAAAACGAGTGATTTGGGGTATGTAAATGTTGACGTGAAACCATCCAAGCCAGTTAAGTTGTGTTAATAATGAGAGGATTTGCAGTTGTCTGGGGTGATTTGCAGTTGTCTGTGTGATCCCATCTCTTAGGCCACGCTGTCTGTGGTTTGGAAGGATCACAAGAGGGATTGTGTAACAAATCTCTACCTCATCACAGTTCACCACTGTAGGCGTCAAAATGGTGGCCAGAATGGTGCAGGTGTTCTAGATGATGAACCACTAGCAGACTAACAAAAATTGCTCCCCAGTGCCTCTCTTTGTGCTATAATCACGTAGCAAAAGGAGGTGGTGGAGAAGACAGAGCAAACCTTCCCATAGATTTTAGGTCTGTTGTGGATGCTATTTCCACCAGTTAATTCAAGCTTACTCTCACTTGCAAAATCTACCTAAAAAAGCTAAATTTGAAATAAATTTGTTTTGAATGCTGCTGCTGTATTTAGGCTAAGATAAATGTAAAAGGTAAAAAAATCAATTATTCATCCAAAATATAAGCCATACTGTTCCATAACATAGCATACATTTCAGACGGGATTTGACATGGCTGTCCAGGTGACATGGCAGACATGATGATAGGACTGCTCAGGCTACATTGCAGTGCTGATAATATTGTGGGTTTGCAGCGCTCAAATGTTAGTCCATATGAATAGTAGGGACAGTCCAGTCTACTTACCAGATGGAAGATAGTGCTGAAGAGAAGAGGAACAGACCACCAGCTGTCGCTGTAGCTGTAGGTAAATATCAAATATTACACTGTGTTGGATCCCCCCTTAGCCAAAAAAGCAGTATATTCTTCATCAGGTAGTTTAGTATTTTTTATCACTGCCCAGAGTTCCACTTTAAAGAAGTCATAATTGGTGAGTTAGATCACTTGGTTACAAATTACTAAACCACTGGGTGAACTCTCATTCTCCTGATATATACTTGTAATGTTCAGGGTATGACTGCCATAAGGCAGTAAAAAGAAGTATCAGTCTATTTTTTCTTATCAACAGAAGTTACACTCTGAATGCTAGCAAAACCAAAGTCTGATTCTAGGTGAGCAATCATTTTTGCTTCATAAACATGGAACTTATACCAGTAGAACTGAAATTCTATTATGTTTTACTCTTTACCCATGTAGGTTAACCTTTAGGTTTTCTTACTAAAACAGGTGAGTTATGTACCTCAGGATTGCAACTCACCTATGGCCCCTTTCACACATGCTGTCCGTTTGTCCGTTTTTCATCCATCCGTTGACGGATGAAAAAAGGACATCAGTGTATCTCTATGTAAAAACGGACGACAACGGATGATCATCAGTTAACATCCGTTTTCATCCGCTTCCGTCAATGTCCGTTTTTTTGAACGGATGAATGCCCTATTTTTCATCCGTCAAAAAAACGGATCGGACGAAAAACGGATGACAGCGGATGAAAAATGGATGTCAACTGATGAAAACGGATGACAACGGATGAAAAATGGATGTCAACTGATGAAAACGGATGACAACGGATGAAAAACGGATAACAACGGATGAAAAACAGACGACAACGGATGAAAAACGGATAACAACTGATGAAAAACTGATGAAAAACGGATAACAACTGATGAAAAACTGATGAAAAACGGATAACAACTGACGAAAAACGGATGACAACTGACGAAAAACGGATGAAAAACGGATGAAAAACGGATGAAAAATGGATGAAAAATGGATGAAAAACTGATACATTTGACGTGACTGAACTGATGAACTGAACGGATGGTATGTGTGAAAGGGGCCTTAGTGTTTATATGCTGGACAGGCACATGGGGTCAGATTGAAAAAAATCAGAAATTCTTTGGAATGTTTACAGTCTTTCATAAATGTGCCTCCTTGTTAACTGAATGGCCCCACGCGTCACACATGCTGAAACGCACAGTGTTGGGCAATAGCGGAAGTATACTTGCCGAACAGATTTACCCCGCTGGTGGGCTATAAAATGGAGTGACACTTTCATCCCGTGAGTCTATCTCCTGGCTTTTGTGGGAGGCGGATGCGATCTCACCTTACTGGTGCGGTCCATGTGGAAGTTCTATCTTCACCCTGGTAAACCTCTTTAGGTCTTTCGGTATTTATTTTGGTATCTTTTTTTATACCCTAGCTGGGATGAAATATTGATTTACTCTAGTCATGCAACACTGTATCCATATGAAATTTGTGTCCTTTTTTTCAAACAAATAGCATTTTCTTTTGGTGGTATTTAATTACCACTGGGTTTTTTATTTTTTGCGCTAAAAATAAATGAATTCCAAAACATTTTGTTTAACCACTTTAGCCCCGGAGGATTTGGCTGCTCAATGACCAGGCCCTATTTTGCGATTCGGCACTGCGGGACTTTAACGGACACTTTAACGACTTTAACGGTCGTGCGATGCTGTACTCAAATGAAATTGATGTCATTTTTTCCCATAAACAGAGCTTTTTTTTTGATGGTATGTTTTTTTTTGATGTTTACATCAGCCGTCTGTCTTTCTCCCTCTGCTGCGGGAGATTGCGAGTGGCCGGCGGCCATCGGAGCCGCCGGTCCCACGTGCTGGCTCCCCAGGGAACGAGCGGGGGCGGGAGTCTCCTGAGCGAGTGACGTAGGGCTACGTCGCTTTGCCCAGCAGCGGCAGAGTGCCGCAGTAAATGTCCGGTGGGCGGGGTTAAAGTAATTAAAAAATGCATTTTTTCTTTGTTTCTGTCATAACATTGTGCAAATTTGTAGTTTTTCTTTATACAGTATATCTTTATACAGCTACATTTCTTTTTGTTAAAAAAAAACTCAAATCAGTGTCTATTATTTAGTTTTTGTGAAGGTTATAGAGTCTACAAGCTATGAATTGAAAATTGATTACACCTGATGTACTGATGGTCTTTCTCATTTCTTAGGTATTTAGTAAGAGGTATGGTGAGTTTTTTGAAGTTGTAATTTTTTCCCACAATTCTTTGCAAAATGAAGATTTTTTTTCACAAAATTGTCATATTAACAGGTTATTTCTCTCACATGGCATAGGCATACTTGCAACTACACCCCAAAATACATTCTGCTACTCCTCCTGAGTATGGCAATACCACATGTGTGAGACTTTTTCACAGCCTGGCCACATAGAGAGGCCCAACATGCAGGGAGCACCGCCAGGTGTTCTAGGAACATAAATTACACATCTAATTTCTTGACTACCTAATACACTTCTGAAAGCCCTGGAGCACCAGGACAATGGAAACGCCCACAAAATTAACCTTTTTTGGAAAGCAAACACCCTAATGTATATTCTATGAGACATGATGAGTCTTTTGAACATGTTATTTTTTTCCACAAGTTTTTGGAAAATGTAAAAAGAAAATGAAAATGCATTTTTTATGCAGTTTTTACTATTTTTTCCGGTACTGACTGGCACTGATGAGCACTCGCTGATGGGCATTGATGTGCACTATTGGGCACTGATGAGCACTGATAGGGCACTGTAGTGGCACTTATGAACACTGTGGTGGCACTGATGATCACTGTAGTGGCACTGATGATCGCTTTAGTGGCACTGATGAACACTTTAGTGTCACTGATGGCACTGTAGGGCACTGATGAGCACTGATAAGCACTTACTGATATGCACTGTAGGGCACTGATGTGCACTGATGACACTGATAAGCATTTACAGATGGGCACTGTAGGTCACTGATGAGCACTGTAGTTGGCACTGTAGGGCACTGATGAGCACTATAGTGGCACTGATGGCACTGTAGTGGCAATGGTGGCACTGTAGGGCATGAATGGCACTGGTGAGCACTGTAGTGGCACTGTAGGGCACTTATGGAACATTAGTGGCACTCTAGGGCCCTGATGAGGACTGTAGGGCACACAGGGTTAAGCCAACTCACGCTGCTGCGGTGTTTCTCTCACCTCTCCTTACACTAATATAGAGTGAGCTGAACCAGGCATGTTCCTGGTTTGTTGACAAAGTGATCACTCCATCATTGGATGGAGCGATTGCATGGTAAAGGGCTACTGTGATTGGCCCTTTATCCCGATCCGTGATGCGCTAGGTTCTAAGGACCCAGCGTTCACAGGCACTTCAGGGTGCACGCCCCAGGGGGCGTGCAAGAAGTGTGAGCACAGGTGGCCATTATATGACAGCCTCCTAGAACTACCTGGCAGTATTGTAGTTATCATTCAGCCATAGCATGGTGGTTAATGGTATTTAATGTCAGCTAATGTGTCTATTCACACATAGGTGTTTACGGGTGTTTAGAGGCAGAAACAAAAACAAGCGCATTTAGGGGAGGAGCATTCCAGTATCAAAAAATATTTGGCGCACCTGAACGCGTGTAAATGCAGCTAAACGTACTTTAGTGTTAGGTGCATCAAGCGCTTGGGCAATCATTCCAAAAGACAGAATAAATTAATACTTGAGAAAATGGAATAAATGAATTCCCAACTGCTTGACGCTCCTAAACGTGCCTAAACGCAGCTTTATGCACATTTTTAATGCTGTTTTTTTCTCCCCTGGAGCATAGGCATTAAGGGGAGATTAAAAATGTCCTATATGCATGGGGGTCTAACACTACTCATATTTTTTAATTATGCAGTATAGTGTAACACATATAGGAGGGTTATACTTCTGTGTCAGACTCAGTGGGATTGATTTACTGAAGGTAAATATGCAATTTACTTTGCAAGGGAACTTACCCCGGAGCTTAGTGAACGTGGCAGCAAACTGTGCAAAGAATAATCAATCACATGCAAGGAATTTGCAATTTGAATATGATTGGATGATGGACATCAGCAGACCTTCACTTCAACCCCTAAGCTCAGTGCCGGGACAAGATCATCCAGTGACCAGGGCAAAGATGCCAAATTGCACTCCCTACCCCCCTTCATTATGTGAAAGCCTATAAAGAGGAGGGGGAGAGAGACCACAGCCAACACCTCCTCCTGGCTCTCTCTTCTACTCCTCTTGCTGCTTCCAGTGCTGGGATGAAAGAAGTAATGATGCCACTTTCACTACTTCTGTCAGCCGCATAGTAGAAGGAACTTACGACGCCCCCATCTGTACAATACACATGCGCCCAGGGCAGCTGTCCCTTCTGCCCATCCCTTGTCCCAGCCCTGCCTAAGGTCTAGGGAAATTCCCCTTGCAATCCACAGCTTCCCTTGCAAAATGAGCAACCCAAACTTTTCTGATATAGCCTAAACCCTTCAGTGCACTGTGTGGTAGAGAAAATTATACTGCACTGGTACTCAATGGCTCGACATTTTAGCCTGTATCTATATTATTGACCTATTGTGTGTGGATACAGAACTGCTCATTCAGGCATAATGAAATAATTCACTTATAGAAAAATGGATCTTTCATGAGAAGAGTAGGGGGGGGCTGCCATTTCATGCCTCCTTCTAAAAATGATAATGACATGGCTTTACCTGTCTTCAATACTTCAATTCCTTTCCACGTACCAGTTCCAGATCATTTGTTTAAAAAGTATTAAATCATTATCATCAGCATGGCAGCCAGGGAACATGCATTCTTAGAAGTAGAGCTCAACAATGGCAGTCTCTATAATGACAGGAGTACTTTAATGAGGAATAAACTCTTTGTTTTTTATGTACTATGGAAGTGGTACTGTACTTTACAATATTTTGGTAAAGAGCTGTTTGTTTTTGTTGGTAAACATTACCATAACTTGACTTGTTATAATGCATGAGTCTCCTGAAGCCTAACTCTATATAAACCATGGGGTTCATGTCTTGCTCAGATGAGGGGTTAGATGAAAAAGAACAGCTGCAAACAAGCTGAAGAAAAAGCTCCAGGTGTTGGGTTGTACTGGTGCAGTTCAGAAGCGTTCAATTTGAAATTGACCACTAAGTCATAAAATGATTGCTTTACATGACTTGTCCACTATTCATGATCTAGAATTACATTTCTTGCCTTTCTTTAGGTAATGACAAGCATATGGATTCTGTTATAACAAAGAATTGTACTTTAAATAATTTTATTGGAGGTTTCTCAGTTCATTTCGGTTGACATCAACATATCTTACTTAGTAATAATACAGTTTTGATGCCACTGTGTATTCCACCTTCATACTTTTTAGGTGTTTAGGCAGAGATTTTAGTATTCCTCTTCCACCTAAAGCTTGAAATACACATGTATTAAATATAGGATTTGTTAAACAAATGTATGTTTTTCTATATTCAGGAATAACATGCATGCTTCATTCATTATTATAATTCCTTAGTCAAAATCCCTAACTCTCTAAAATTCACAAAAAAATATATATTCTAAACTTATTTATAGTTAAGCCTTGCTTTTTTTTCTCATGGGATTGAAAAATTACTGACACTGTATTCACATCCATAAATTTGTTCTATCCACTGTTGACTAGAAATAAAACAGCACATACGATTATATATTATAAATCTGGATGTTTACAATGATCTTTTCAGTACATATAGAAATTTAACAAGTTTAAATTTAAATTATTAAAAATATGTACCATATTCTGATCCAATGTTACTAAAATGCGAGTACCAATTCATTCTAATACTTTTTAAGCTTGAGCTAGCGGAATCTCTACATTATCATCTGCGTATAAAAGGAAACCTGTAAATATGCTGTCATCATCATTGCTAACATAAAGCCCATTCCAGTCCCTAGAAACCTCTAACCATACCTGATCCCCAACATTCAATCTCAAAACTAACATGGCTGAGGCTTGGTCAATCTCTTGTCCATAGAGTGTTTCACGACTTTTGAATACCTTTTTATTCTGGGCAACAATACTAATCCGTGCTGGGCGGCCTCTGACTGTTACATGAAAGGCAAACACATAGGTTCCTGAAATAGTGCAGTTGAACTTTCCTGTTGTAGGGTTATATTCTTCTTGCTCGTTGTACAGTATTCTGTCAAATTTTACAGGTGCATTGGGAGCAGGGAAAGGCTTTGATAGGCCCACAGTAAAGGCAGATTTTATGGGTTTGGGATTATCACCTTTGGAGCCTTTTATTCCTCTAGAACCTTTTTTTCCAGGAGCTCCACGAACTCCTTTCATGCCAAAATTTCCTTTTGGACCTGCAGGACCTATTAAGCCTAGAGCCCCCATTTCACCTTTGTCCCCTTTTGGTCCAGGTTCTCCTTTCTCTCCTCGTTCTCCTTCTGAACCTGGCATACCATTCAATCCAGCATCTCCTTTAATACCTTTATCCCCTTTTAATCCTTTCTCCCCAATTCCTCCTATTTCTCCCTTTTCTCCGGTGTCTCCAATATTTCCTTTCTCTCCTAAATCTCCTTTCTCACCCTTGTCCCCTTTCTCACCGTCTATGCCTATTAGACCTTGCTCCCCCATTTCCCCCCTGTCCCCCTTTGTGCCATTTTCACATATATCTCCTTTATTTCCTTTGTGTCCTTTCATGCCAGCAAGTCCAGCATTTCCTTTTTCTCCTTTTGGGCCCATTTCACCTGAAAGAACAAAAGACACATATTGAGCATCAGAAGTTATGTAATAAAGTGTTACACTTTATTTAGTGTCAAAATTAGTCTTTTATTCAGTTCAAGATTATTTTGTCAATATTCATATGCAAAATGTCCTTACCTATAAACATCTAAAAGTACATTGCTTAAAGAGGAGCTCCAGTCATTTGTTTTGTTTATTAAAAGTCAGTAGCTACAAAAAGTGTAGCTGCCGACACTCACCTGTTCCGGGATTCAGCCATGTGCTTACCCGAACCGTCCCTTCTCACCGTCTCCCCCCCCACAGAGCCCGCATTTCAACTGTGAGGAACCGACTGTGACAGCTTGTGGCTTTACAGTTGGGTGCACACTGTGCATGCACAAGTCGCGCTGCTCCTGCTGAATGGTCCGGCATTCTTCTGGGACCTGTGACGTGTCCCAGAAGACTGCAGGGAGATAGGGGGGAGAGGAGAACGTCTGCTTGGTTTGCCTAGGATGTCAAAACTGGGTACCCACTCCCCCCCCCCCCAAAAAAAAGACATGCCAAATGTGGCAGGGGAGGGGGGGAGGAGTGCTTAAAGTGGAACTTCCCCTTTTGGGTGGAGCAAAAATGTAATATATTGCAACTTAACAATCCTTAAACATGGTGACTGAATTTGTTTTATATTTTTAAGCTTTTTTCCTTTAATTTTACCTGGTGATCTGGCCAGTAATATACTTCCAGTCATATAGTGCCTCCAGTCTATTAGAGGGCCAAAAGTGACACCTTGAAAAGCAGTATTGTCAATCTGGAGAGAGGGTAGTGTTAAATGCAATAGCAGATTTTGATGGACTGGATTAAAAAAATGGAAACAGAACTCTAGCAAATACTTTTTTAGGCAGAGGGCTAGCTTACACTTGTGTTGATTAGTAACACACATTTAAAGTAATTCTAAAGGCAGAAGGTTTTTTATCTTAAAGCATTCATACCTGTTTGCTGTGGGGGCACTCAACAGGATGGAGGGGCCAGGAGCACTCGAAGGGGGACCCGAGAAGAGAAGGATCTTGGCTGCTCTGTGCAAAACCAACTGCACAGGCAGGTAAGTATATGTTTGTTATTTTTAATAAAGAAAAAAAAAAAGAGACTTTAATATCACTTTAAGTGCCTATGGTTTGAACCTTTAATGAAGCTTGGCAAATGGCCTATGTGTGTTTGTTTTCTATTTGTTTTAACCACTTGCCGACCAGTCCCGTTGACTGTACTGCAGCAAAGTGGCTCGTTATCGTCTGGCGACGTAGACCTACGTCACCAGACATTTCCCTCTCTTGGCGGCGCGCACACGCCGCGGGAGGCTCGGGCCAGGGGAGGAGCGGCGGTGATCACCACTGCTCTTCCCCGATCATCTGGGATCTAGTGTGGAAATCCGCCTGCTTGTGTAAAAAAAGCGGGCGGATCTCCTAAGTGACAGGCAGGGTCAGATTGCAGGGTTCAGCATAGCTGAACCTGCGATCTGTCCCTGTGTCACTCAGTCACCTCCCCCCACACACGTCAGTAAGCACCAGGCATACATTAATCCCTTGATCACCAATAAAAATTAACCCCTTCCCTGTCAGTGTCATTTTTACAGTAACAGTGCATATGTATAGCACTGATTATTGTAGTAATGTCACTGGTACCCCCAAAAGTGTAAAAAATGTCAGTCAAGGGTCCGATCTGTCCACTGCAATGTCGCAGTCCCGCAAAAAAAATCGCAGATCGCCGCCATTACTCGTTAAAAAAAAAACACCAAAAATTACAGAAATCTTTCCCTTAGTTAGTAAACACAATAACTTGTGCAAACCAATCAAAATACGCTTATTGCGATTTTTTTTACCAAAAATATGAAGCAGAAAACAAATTGGCCTAAAATGATAAAAAATTTTGATTTTTACATTTTTTTGGGGGGAATTTCATATAAAAAATGTGAAAAATATTGCTATTTTTTCAAAATTGTCGCTTTTTTTTTGTTTATAGAGCAAAAAGTAAAAATTGCACAGGTGATAAAATACCACCAAAAGAAAGCTCTATTTGTGGGGAAAAAAAGGACATAAATTTAATTTGGGTACAGCATTGCATGACCACGCAATTGTCCGTTAAAGTAACGCAGTGCCGAATCGCAAAATATGGCCTGGTCAGGAATGGGGTAAAACCTTCCTTCCGGTCATAAAGCGGTTAAAAATACGCTCATTGAGAATTTTTTTTGTCAAAGACATGTAGCTAAATACATTTTGGCCTAAATATATGACAAAAATTTAATATATTGGATATTTTTTAACTGTCAAAGTAGAAAAATATTGTTATTTTTTCAAAATTGTCGCTTTTTTTAATTAATATCGCAAAAAATGAAAATCGCACAGGTGATCAAATACCACCAAAAGAAAGCTCTGTTTGTGGGAAAAAAGGACGCAAATTTCGTGTAGGTACGGCATTGCATGACCGCGCAATTGTCAGTTAAAGTCGCACAGTGCCGAATCGCAAAAAGTGGCCTGGACGTAAGACAGCAAAATCCTCCGGTGGTAAAGTGGTTAAAGGAGAAGTCACCAGATTTGAGGTGTAGTTAGGTGTGGTATCCCGTGTTTTTGTTTTTATTATTTTGGTGTTTTTGATGTCTCAGTAATCCTCCCACTCATCTGTTTTCTGGCTTATTAGTACCCCTGCTCAGAAGATCTCCAGTGAATTAGTCTCCCAGCTCAGTATATCTCCTACTCAACTATAGTTTCCTGGCTCAGCAGATTTCCCACTCAGCATTTTTGCAACTCATTAGTACCCCTCACTTAGAAGTACATTCCCCCTAAGTAGTAACCCCACAGCCCCGCTCAGTGGCACCCCACCACTGGTCATTAATGCATCCCCCTGCTCAGTAGTACCCCTATACATTCCAACCCCTCCCCACTCAATAGTACGTTGCCACCTCAGTAGTACCTCCCCACTCAGAGGCACACTGCCCCCCCCCCCCCACCACCGGTCAGTAGTACAGTCCCCCACTCATTAGCACTCCCACACTTGGTAGTACATTACATCTTTCCCACTCAGTAGTAGCCCACCCTCTCCCCCCCCACCTTTTAGGTAGTGGAATAGTAACACATCCCCAGCCCTGGGCCACCCCTGCTCAGTAGTAAATCCCCTGCCAACAATACCTCTCCCCTCAACTCTGCTAATTTGTGACTATCTATTTCAAGTAGATATTTTGTGATTATCTACCTGTAAAGATGTGGGTACTACTGAGCCAGGAAACTGCAGAGCAGGGTATCTACTAAATTGGGGTACTACTGAGCCAGGGAACCACTAAGTGGGAGATCTACTGAGTCGGGAAACTGATGAGCTGCACATTTGCTGAGCGGGAGTACTGCAGGACACGTTGAGAGGAGCTTTCCACTGCAACATTGTAAGTGTTTTTAAGTTTTGTGTGGCAATAAATATTATATGCAGTCTGCGCTATGAAGGTGTCCCTGCTTTTTTGTTTTATATCACACAAACGCTTGAGTTTGCCAGTCCTGGACATGTGAGTGGAGGATCACTTCTTAACCTGTACCTTTGGCTCTTTTGATCTCTGTAATGGGGATCAACGCTATCTGGTAAGCAGTGGTGATAACAGAGTGTTTGGTGGCGGTTCTCCGGTTCTGAGGTCTTTCACCTTCTCTTCAGTTTGGAGTGAACACTTTAAGGACTGTTTTTGTTCAATTGATTTGGGACATTTTGTTTGGATTTAGCACCACAGATATTGCCATACCACTTGGGTAATACCTTCTCTTCTTTGTTTTACAGTTTTAACAATTATACAGATAAGGAAAGTTAGGAAAACAAAAAACAAAATTGAGGTACCCAATGGGGATCATTTACTAAAACTGGAGAGTGCAAAATCTGGTGCAGCTCTGTATAGAAACCAATCAGCTTCCAGTTTTTTGGGGGTTTTTTTTTGTCAAACTTAAAGTGAATTTACATGCAAAAATACAACTTGGTCATATACAATATACCACCCCACCCTTGTTCTTGGATATATATTTTGTTCCTATTTGTTTAGTACCTTTTCTGGTGTATTCAATGTCGACTTCAGTTCTACATCGCTGTGGCGAAGTACGTCATTTTCGCGTCTACATCGGCTCTTTGGATTGCTGTGTCATGAATCCCAGGAGTCATTTGGCATCCCCCACTGCTAGCATTGCATTACTTCATAACAGAAAAAAACCCAAATGTTCTTTCTGCATTTTTTATTAGGGAATGTACTGTGGCAGTCTTTTGTTTGTATTGTTGTCAGGAGGACATGCAAGTATCAGCGGGGACTGGAAGTTGGAGCTTCCTGGCAGACATGCAGTGAGGTGCGCTTCTTTCCCACTGCACATGTACGAGATCTGGAGGTGCATGCTGGGTAGCCAGCATGCACCTCATCCTGAAGAAGAGACCCAGCGGGCTTCACATGCCCACAGTCAGGATGGCCGCACTGTGCAGAAGGAGAACAAAGTGAGTAATCAATGTGGCACATCTACAAAAAGGGGGACACTTTTGATGAAGGAACGAGCAGTGATAATCACAGGAGTAATTAAAAAAAAAAAAAGGACAGAACTCCACTAACAAGCTGAAATTAGAAGCTGATTTGCACCAGAACACACTTTGCACTCTCCAGTTGTAGTAAGTCAACCCCCATGTTTCGAAGCAGGAGGGTCAAAATGATACCAGAGCATTTTCAAAAGGGCAGATTAGCAATGGCAGCCTCCATTTTGCACATGAAGTATATAATATTCATGAAGTTTGGTATAACCATGCATTATATTAGAATTATATTAGCTACAACTCTGTTTCTAAATTTGTTAGTATTATTATTGTTACATCACATGACAAGCATAATATTCCAGATAACCAGGATTGGTTGCTATGGTACTCTGTGTACAGCCTTGTTAAATATGCTTCCCTAATATTGCAACTACTTTCAATTATCCAATCTTAGATACATTTAAGCTGCACTTGCCTTTTGTTTCAATGTAAATGCGTCCATGTGTAAAGACCCTCTTTAAAATATTTGTAGTCCAGCTCATAAACACACTTTCCAATCTAGCTATTTTAAAAGTTAATATGCTTTCATAAATCATTCACACTAATGCAAAATACATTTAACATAAAAGATTTAGCACTAGTCGAGATGTATGTATTAAAAAAATAAATCTAAAAACTAGGCTCAGATCATAGGGAAAATGGCCTTGGTTAGCATCAGAGCATTGTGTTTTGCGTAAAAAAAAAAACTTTATGTCAGGTGACATAGAGCAATGTAATCACTAACAATGATGAATAGTGATGTTGTAAATAAATGATTCATTAGAAACATGCTTTTACTTTTAAATTATTCAGCAGTGTGCCAGTAACGTGTACTAGCCAGTCAGAAATTTTCTTTTATCAGTATGCTTCCCTAAAGCTGGCCACACACCCCACATTTCACGTTCATTCGTTTTAGGTATTGCAATCACATCTAGGGGAATTTAAACACCCAAATTGTCTTTAAGCCCTCGTGCACACTGAACTATGGTTTGAAATCATGCGAGTTCAGCTAAACTCATAAGATTTCAAACCCGTATTTCAGTGCAAGTTCAGGGGCGATTTGAATGACATCTGTGTGGGTTCATGCACAGATGTCTATTGAAATCGCCCCCGAAGTCGCCAAATGTACAGCAGGAACTACTTTTGGAAATCAGTTAGGACAGTGCCATTGCTGGCAATAGGCTGCCATTTGGCATTTGATTATACATAAAAGAAGAAAATGGTCGCACACCACCACGAAATCCAATGAAGAAAAGCTCATTTGTTCACATAAGTGGTACAAGATATAGCAGGGTAGAACAGTGGACACGTTTCACACAACTGCTTCGTGCTTGTTCACTACGTTGGTAGTGGACAAGCACGTAGCAGTCGTGTGAAATGCGTCTACTGTCCTACCCTGCTGTACCTTGTACTACTTATGTGAATAAAGGAACTTTTCTTCATTGGATTCGGTGGTTGTGTGCGACCATTTTCTTCTTTTATGTTTCTCCTGGTGGCGAGCCGAGGTTCAGCACCCACCTTGAATCGTGGACTTTGACTAGCCTGAGCGGTGTTATCTCTCTTTATATGATCGCATGTCAAATCGCCCCGATGTGAACGGGGGGCTAAAAGCCTAAAATTGATCCTTGTGCTAACCCAACTGATCAGAGCAAGATCAGGCATGATTGAAAATGTTGTCATTTGGCCAGTTTCAAGTTCATCGCAAAAAATGTGATCAAACAAGAACAAAGAATTCAAGAAATCTTGATGGATTTTCATCCAATTTCGATTAGGATAACACAATTATAGCTAAACATACTGCAGGAGTGTGGTAGTTCTATTTCTGTTTAATTCTTGTCTCAATTAGAAATCGATCTCCACTATAATCTACTGAATCCAGATGTATGCCAGCTTAAATTCTGAAAGATCATCGATTGGCCGTTATGGGTAACTGACTTCACACAACATCACTTTATTTGTTGCTGTCCAAAGTAAGTAAGACATAACGTTTTATATAAATTGTAAGATTTACTCTTTCCAATGACAGTATTTGGCAAATGACATCATTAATTCTCCATAACTTTCCCAAATGAGCATGTTATGCTTACTAGTGAAGCGTACACATTATTAAGTGTGGTCTGTTCTTTTAGTGATGAGTGGACATATTTTGTAAGGCTACAATAATTAAAATGTATTTAAACGGCACATAATTTAGCAGCAGACTCTAGCAGCATCTGTGTTTCTATAATTGCTATACAGTTATTGAGAACACATACTGCATTCTTTGCCAGAGGGAACAAGTGTAACAATCTGTTAAAGGCCTTCCCCTGGCATTAGACGGGTTAAATCAATTATTTAAACAGTGTTTCCTAATCAGAAGCACATGTTTGCTCTCCAGTCACACAGAGGGCTTCCAATGTATGCCTGTCTGCTACCTGCAGTGTGTATGAAGCCAACTTATCTCTGGGGGGATTGCTTCTCCTTCAGCAGAATCAATTTGAACACAAGTCACCGGAGCAGGGTTTCATTACAAAAGAGGCCGAATGAGAAACAGACAAACATAATTGTACATCATTCATTATCATTACCTGCTTCTCCTGGCTTTCCTGGGAATCCGGGAATCCCATTTGCTCCTTGGTCACCGTGCTCACCTTTCTCACCTACATATAAACATCTGCATTAACATTATCCACAGTAAAGACCTCAAGTCCCCCAAGGGCCGCAGGCTGGTGAAAATGTAATTATAGCACCTTTAAAAATCTAGTTACATTAAAGAAATCATTACCAAAGCAAGAAAACAAGAAAAGATCAAGGTGACATGAGCAGAATGTAATTCTTCTTCAGTGTAGCCCCCTGCTCCCACAGCAAAAGGAGAGGTTCATAAGTCTCACTGATCCCTATAGAATAATATTGGAGATATACAGTATATGGTAACATATGTCTTATGGGAAATTTTGGTGCACAGAGCACACATTCAGCACAATGTATTGCAGTTGCTTTTGGATTTATTTTAAAATATTTTTTCCATAGAGACTAGAGTATTTCATATATATCCTGTTATGTTGTCCAGACTACAGAGCTGAATTGTATCTTTACTTTTGATTACATTCCTTTCCAAGTTCTACTCTCTATCAAGCAAATATCAATAATTATCTGTATGAATATATTATTCTTACATAAAGCACATAAAGAATCATTTTTAATTTTTACATTCTTTATTAAAGTGAAAGTAAACCCTCCTATTGTTTTCAGCCAAGGAAGCTGCCATCTTGGCCTCTGTGTAATCTTCAATTGCCATGATGCTGCACATGTGATCAGTTATGACACCAGCCATTGGATGGTTTTACAGTTTGGTTGAGAGCACAACCAATAGGAGTGTTACATTTCTGGCACGTGCCAGAAATGTAACTGTTTTTTGAAACTGTTAAATGGATGGGTTTACTTCCACTTTAATATGATTAGCAGAGGAATGAACAACTGTCTCATTGCAATCTCCAGACAGACATGTCTTACATATAAAGCAGTGGTCTTCAAACTGCAGACCGGGGGAAGATGCGGCCCTTTGCTTACTTTTATCGGGCCCTTGGGGCACTATTTCATCCAATGATCCAATGATATGGCCCTTGGGGAATAATCACCCCCTCCCCCACACACACACTGACCCCAGTGAAGGAGTACAATTCCTTCTAATGGCACCAGCGATGGTGCACACTTTCTCCCAATGACACCAATAATCAGGCCCAATGACACCAATGATAGGACGCAATTTCTCCCACTGACAGGATGCAATTTCTTCCAATGAAACCAATGAGAAGACATTGTTTTCCCCCTGATGTTGGGACCTTTTTAACTCCTAATGGCCACAGCCGGCCCCCCAAAAGACTGAAGGACAGTAAGCTGGCCCTTTGTTCAGGAAGTTTGGGGACTATATATATATAAGGTATACAGAAATATTGACAACAAACATCTTACAATCATGTCTTTAGAATAGAAAGCTGAATGGGTTAGTGATAAACATTTTGTAGTTTTTGAAACTAGTTCAGGATAGGGAAACCAAGTTTCTAGAATCTTTAAACTAGGGATGGGATTTGTGTTTGAGTCGAACCTGCAGTGCATTATGTGACTGGCCAAAGCATGGACTCTGCCCTCCATGCTTTGGCCAATGAAATCATCTGTTCCATGATTAGTCAAAGGCAGGTAGCTTTAGCCAATCATGGCTCAGGGGCAGCTGTTAAACTCACTACATTCTCCCTGAAGGAATTCCACTTGTAAATCACTCGCTTGCCATGGGAACGAACCCACAACCTCTCAATTGCAAGCTTGGTTTTCAACCACCTATGCCCCCATCAAGCCTGCTTAGGCTGAACACACTCTCCCTGCCTAACTAACTAACTTCTATCTCGTGGCAACATTTTTAAAAAAAATGGCGTGGGGTTCCCCCTAGAATTCATACCAGACCCTTATCCGAGCACACAGCCTGGCTGGCCAGGATGGGGGTGGGGGTGAGCAAGCGCCCCCCCTCCTGAACTATACAAGGCCACATGCCCTCAACATGGGGGGGTGCTTTGGAGCAGGGGTTGATGGGGACAGGGGTCTCTTCCTGACAACCATGGGCTGTGGTTGTTGGGGTCTGCAGGGGAAGGCTTATCGGAATCTGGAAGCCCCCTTTAACAAGGTGGCCCCCAGATCCTGGCCCTCCCCTCTATCTGAATGGATATCCGGTACATCATACCCCTACCCATTCACCAAAAAAGTGTAAAAAGTGTACAAAAAAATAAAGACAAAAGCCAGTTTTGTTTATTAAGAAATAAAAATAAAAAAAAAGTGTCCCCCAATGATCATGTCGCTTGCCCGCCTGCAACTGAAAAATAGAAAAAAAAAAGAAGCTCCTGCTTCTCAAGATGCCTCCCGAGCTAATGAGCTGTTTGATTTTGACAGCTCTTTTATAGGGATCTGACGTCAGGAGCGCCCAATAATGCACTGCTCAGTACAGTGAATACATTACATGACGTCATGTAATTTATTCACTGCACCTGAGCAGTGGATTATGGGGCGCTCGTGACGTCAGATCCCTATAAAAGAGCTGTCAAACTCAAACAGCTCATTAGCGCAGGAGGCATCTTGAGAAGCAGGAGCTTCTTTTTTTTTTCTATTTTTCGGTTGCGGGAGAACGGGCGACGTGATCATGGGGGGACACTATTTTTTTATTTTTATTTTGGACTTGTCCAAAACTGGCTTTTGTCTTTATTTTTTTGTACACTTTTTTTGGAGAATGGGTAGGGGTACCTATTATGTTTTCTTTGTTTGCTATTTTTTTCCCCACGGAAGTGGAGTTACCCTTTAAAATCCTTCTATAATATTTGGTATTTACTATTTACTGCATCATAATAACACTTATGGGTCAGTGTCTAGGACAGCACCAAGCCTCAAACTTTACAAACAATTTACAACATTTAACTTATTTGTTTCCCTCCTCTGGACATGTGTGGGGTGTGCTAAGCGGAGTCAGAAGCCTCTTTACAGTTCAGATAACATGAAATTAACTCTCCCTTTTTCATGTTTGCTGATTTGTACAGTTAATAGGTTATCCTATGTATACAGCAGAACAAATGTTGCCTACAACATTCTATCAGTAATTCTTACTAAAAGAATCAAATGACACAAGGGACCGAGCTTGTACAAAAGACATCATTGTTCCACATCCCCCACCTGTCCATGATTCTGCAGGACTGTTCTCAGGATTTTAGCATAATCCTGTGTCCTGGAGCCAAGTGTTGGAGCACTTGTTCCTATGCCCAGATTGGACGTATGCAGACTCTGCATGGCAGAATGATTTCCTACACGACACAGTCTATATGATCCTGGCAAGAGGAGGAAAGAGGGAAACATAGGACACAGACTACGGAGCAAAGTAAGTGTTTTCCACCAACACCGGTGTTTACCCCCCCTTCCCTATTGTTCTTTCATAACCCCATGAGGCACTATTGTTCCAAACCCCCCCCCGACCCCCTACTTGTACTAGGCACTGTTTTTCCTCCTCCTCACCCCCTGTTAGGCACCTTTGTTCACTCCAGCCCTCTCTAGGCCCTATGCCCCCTCACCCATACTCTCTTTTGGACACTATTGTGCCCTCTTATCCCACACTGGACATCACTGTTTCTCTTAGCCTTTTCTGGGCACTATTATTAACCTACCCCCTTTTGCCACTACTGTGCCCACCCTCCACTGGGTACTTTTGTTCCTTTCAACACTTACTGGGCATTTTTGTTTCCCTTGCTAAGTCCTATGTTCCTATCATCACCTTTTAATCCCCAACCCCCCCCCCCATTCCTCCTGAGTATCAATGTTGCCCCTTTACCCCACCACTGAGCATCAATGACCTCTGCCATGCCCCACTGAAACATTTTTTTTCTCTCCCTGACCACTGACATTAGGGTATCCTTCCTACAACAGTTACTAACATGGGCATTGTTTTTACTTCCCACTGACTACTGACTCCAGGTATTTTTTCCTCCCACTGACCAGTACACCTGACATTTTTTCTTTCTCAGACCACTAACACTAGGCATTTTTATTCCCACTGATCCCATGCAATTTTTTTTCTTCCCAGGGACCACTGGCTTCAAAGCATCTTCCCCACCACACACTGATAGCCTATCTTTTTCTTCCCTCAACTGACACTGGGGCATTGTTTTCTCCCACTGACCAGTAATGTAAGGGATCATATGGTTCATATTCCTTACTGTTGCAATCTGTGCAGCAGGACATTACATTGTTCTTTTCTCACTGCTACACTGTATGTGTTGTGTAGTGCAGCACATAGACCAGAGCCCTGCAGTCTATATGCTATTGTCAGGGTCCGGACTGGTAGCAGGAGCGATGCAGGGAGTGGATCCGCTGTGTCAGTGAGGGATTGGCGTGGACCATACCGGAGGATCGGTTCTAAGTAGTTACTGGTTTTCACCAGAGCCCGCCGCAAGGCGGGATGGGCTTGCTGCGGCGGTAACTACCAGGTCGTGTCCTCTGGTAGCAGCTCAACCTCACCGACTGCTGATATAGGCGTAGTACAAAAGGGACAGGCAGAGGCGTAGTCAGACGTAGCAAAGGTCAGGGCAGGCAGCACAGGTTCAGAGGCGATAGTCATTAGCAAAGGGTTCGGCAACAGGCAAAGGATTACACAAATAACGCTTTCACTAAGGCAACAAGGCAACAAAGATCCGGCAATGGCTGGAAGGGGCAGGTCACTTATATAGGAAACAGGAAACAGGAAACATGTCACAGGAAACGGGTCACAGGAAACGGGTCACAGGAAACGGGTCACAGGAATCTGGTCACAAGAAACAGGAAACAGGTCACAGGAAACAGGAAACAGGTCACAGGAAACAGGAAGGGAGGTTTGGAACAGGCACCAATTACTGGTGCACAGGCCCCTTAAATTTTAAACGACCTGCGCGTGCGCGCCCTATGGTGCAGGGGCGCGCGCTCCGGGAACCATGTGAGCGGGGAGCGGAGGAGGGAGCCGGAGCGGGCACAGGTGAGTGGATCTGGAACGAACGCTGCGAGCGCTCCGGTCCAGAAGCAGGGACCGGAGCGCTCAGCGTTACAGTACCCCCCCCCCCTTTGGTCTCCCCCTCTTTTTGGTACCCAGAAACCTGAGGATGAGGTTACGGTCCAAGATATTCTCCTCTGGCTCCCAGGATCTCTCTTCAGGACCGCAGCCCTCCCAGTCCACCAAAAAATATCTTCTCCCCCTGACCAATTTAGAGGCCAATATCTCCTGAACGGAGAAGACATCCGAGGTACCGGATACAGGCGTGGGAGGAAGATTCTTGGGGGAAAAGCGATTAAAGACCGCAGGCTTGAGGAGGGAGACATGAAAACAGTTGGGAATTTTAAGGGAGGGAGGGAGGGAGATGGAGTTGGTAACACACAGGATTGATCCTCTTCTTGACCTTGTAGGGTCCCAAATAACGAGGACCAAGCTTGTAACTAGGAACCCTGAAGCGGACGTACTTGGAGGAGAGCCAAACTCTGTCCCCAGGAACCAGGACAGGAGGAGACCGACGTTTCTTGTCCGCTTGGATTTTCATGCGGGATGAGGCCTGTAAGAGGGACAGGCGCGTCTCACGCCAGATGGCAGAAAAGTCTTGCACCAGGTCATCCACTGCAGGTACACCGGAGGAGGAGGATAACGGCAGAGGAGGCAGAGGATGACGACCGTAAACCACGAAGAAGGGAGACTTGTTGGTGGCGGAAGAGTCTTTGTGGTTATAGGAGAACTCCGCCCACGGGAGGAGGTCGACCCAATCGTCTTGACGGGAGGAAACGAAGTGGCGAAGGTAGTCGCCCAAGATTTGATTGACCCGCTCTACTTGTCCGTTGGTTTGGGGGTGGTATGAAGAAGAGAAATCCAGCTTGATTTTAAGCCGTCCACAGAGAGCCCTCCAGAACTTGGACACAAACTGGACTCCTTTATCGGAGACAATATGTGAAGGCAGGCCGTGTAACCGGAAGATGTGTCGGAGGAAATGCTTGGCCAACTGAGGTGCAGATGGTAAGGCTGGCAACGGGATGAAGTGCGCCATCTTCGAGAAGCGATCTACGACGTTTTCCCGTGAGATGGTGGTAGGTCCGTAACAAAGTCCATCGCGATATTGGACCAAGGGATCTCTGGTATGGGAAGTGGCTGGAGAAAGCCGGCGGGTCTTTGGCGAGGGGTTTTGTCTCTGGCACATACAGAGCAGGACTGTACAAATTCAGAGATGTCCTTCTCCAAGGATGGCCACCAATATCTCCTGGAGATAAGTTGTAGAGTCTTTCGGACGCCAGGATGTCCTGCGAGAAGAGAAGAATGTCCCCACTTAAGAACCTTTAGGCGAAGACGGGGAGAAACATAGGTCTTTCCGGGAGGGAGGTTACGCAAGTCTATAGGTGCCACGGTGACCAGACATTCTGGGGGCACAATGTGCTGTGGCTTGACTTCCTCTCCTGTGACATCAGACGAACGAGAGAGGGCATCGGCCCTGAGGTTCTTGCTCGCTGGACGAAAGTGGATCCGGAAGTTAAATCTGGCAAAAAATAGAGACCAGCGAGCTTGGCGGGGATTTAGTCTCTGAGCAGACTGGAGGTAAGATAAATTTTTATGATCCGTGTAGATGTTCACGGGATGTACCGATCCTTCCAGTAAATGCCGCCACTCTTCCAAAGCCAGCTTGATGGCGAGTAATTCTCTATCCCCAATAGAATAATTTCTTTCAGCGGGAGAGAAAGTCTTAGAGAAAAACCCGCAAGTAACCGACTTGCCTCTCGTAGTCTTTTGCATGAGCAAAGCACCAGCACCAACAGAGGAAGCGTCTACTTCCAGGTAGAACGGCTTAGTAGGTTCCGGTCTGGACAGAACTGGGGCGGTGGCAAAGGCAGACTTAAGAGCGCTGAAGGCCTTCTCGGCCTGGGGCGGCCAAGATTTCGGGTTAGCCCCCTTCTTGGTTAGGGCTACAATTGGTGCCACAAGGGTGGAGTAATGCGGGATGAACTGTCTATAATAGTTTGCGAATCCGAGGAATCGCTGGATGGCCTTAAGGCCAGAGGGACGAGGCCAGTCCAGGATGGCAGACAGTTTGGCAGGATCCATTTGTAGTCCCTTGGCAGAAATGATGTAGCCCAGGAAGGGAAGGCTGGTACGGTCGAACAAACACTTTTCAAATTTAGCGTAGAGACGGTTCTTTCTGAGACGGGAGAGTACTAAGCGGACATGAGCACGGTGTTGATCAAAGTTGGTAGAGAAGATGAGGATGTCATCCAAATAGACCACGACACAGGTATAGAGCAGGTCTCGGAAAATGTCGTTAACGAACTCCTGGAAGACCGCTGGAGCGTTACAGAGCCCGAAAGGCATGACTAAGTACTCAAAATGCCCGTCTCGGGTGTTAAAAGCCGTCTTCCACTCGTCACCCTCTCGGATGCGAATAAGGTTATAGGCCCCTCTGAGATCCAACTTGGTGAAGTACTTGGCGCCTTGTAACCGGTCAAAGAGTTCCGTAATCAGGGGAAGAGGGTAACGGTTCTTTACAGTAATGCTGTTGAGACCCCGAAAGTCTATGCAAGGCCTAAGGGTACCGTCCTTCTTCGCAACAAAGAAGAATCCTGCTCCGGCAGGAGAAGAGGATTTCCTGATAAACCCTCTCTGCAGGTTCTCCTGGATATACTCTGACATGGCTAGAGTCTCTGGAGGGGAGAGAGGATAGATTCTTCCCCTAGGCGGCGTAGTGCCAGGTTGCAAGTCAATGGGGCAGTCATATGGCCTATGTGGAGGCAACACCTCTGCCTGTTTCTTGCAAAAAACGTCTGGAAAATCCGCATATGGTTGAGGCAGACCGGGAGGAGGAGAAATAACAGGTGCAGACTTGACTCGTACCGACTTGAGACATCTGCCGAAACAAGCCGAACCCCAGCTTCGAACCTCTCCGGAGGTCCAATCCAGAACGGGACAATGGCGCTGGAGCCAGGGCAGACCCAAGAGGAGTTCTGAGGTGCAATGGGGTAACACAAAAAACTCCAATCGCTCAGAATGCAGGACTCCGATGTCCATCTGGAGGGGTTCTGTACGGAACTGCACCATACCGTCGAGTCTCTCTCCATTAACTGTGGAGATGAAGATGGGCTTCAGTAAACGAACCACAGGGATGTGGAACTTGTTCACCAGCGAGGCGTCGATGAAGTTACCGGCTGAACCGGAATCCAGAAAGGCAGAGGCAGCAAAGGAGATCTTGGCGGACACGGAAATCCGCACGGGTACCGTAATGCGCGGAGAGGAGGTATTCACACCTAGCAACGCCTCTCCCACGTTGACTAGGTGCGAGCGTTTCCCTGACGCGGTGGACGGAGAGGACAGTCCTTTAGAAAGTGCTCAGTACTGGCACAGTACAAACAGAGGTTCTCGTCTCTACGGCGGTTCCTTTCTTGCGTGGTCAGGCGAGACCGATCCACCTGCATGGCTTCCTCGGCGGGAGGCCCAGAAGAGGGTTGCGGTGGAGGCTGGAAGATAGGCGCCAGACGAGGAAAGCGTCTGGGACGAGCACTTCCCTTTTCCTGTAGCAGTTCCTCTCGTCGCTCAGCAAAACGCAGGTCAATCCTGGTGGCCAAATGGATGAGGTCACTCAGGTTGGTAGGGACTTCTCGTGCGGCCAGGACGTCCTTTATGGCGCTAGACAAGCCTTTCTTAAAGGTAGCACAGAGCGCCTCGTTATTCCAGGAGAGTTCCGAAGCCAGGGTGCGGAAACGGATAGCATAGTCTCCGACAGAGGAACTCCCCTGGGACAAGTTCAATAACGCAGTCTCTGCTGAGGCAGCCCGGGCTGGCTCCTCAAAAACACTCCGGAATTCCACAAAGAAACTCTGGACACTGGCTGTGGCAGGATCGTTGCGGTCCCAAAGTGGTGTAGCCCAGGCCAGGGCCTTCCCCGAAAGCAGGCTAACAACAAATGCCACCTTGGCTCGTTCCGAGGGGAACTGGTCAGCCGACATCTCCAGGTGAAGGGAGCATTGGGATAAGAATCCGCAGCACAACTTGGGATCACCGTCGTACTTGGCCGGCATGGACAGACGGACTCTAGAAGTGGCGGCGGCCACAGGCTGCGGTGGTGAAGCAGATGCAGGCGGTGGAGGCGGCTGCTGCTGTGCTGGAAGAAGCTGCTGCAGCATGGCGGTCAACTGTGCCAGCTGTTGACCTTGCTGAGCGATCTGCTGCGACTGCTGGGCCACAACTGTAGTAAGGTCCGCGATACTAGGCAGAGGCACATCAGCGGGATCCATGGCCGGATCTTACTGTCAGGGTCCGGACTGGTAGCAGGAGCGATGCAGGGAGTGGATCCGCTGTGTCAGTGAGGGATTGGCGTGGACCGTACCGGAGGATCGGTTCTAAGTAGTTACTGGTTTTCACCAGAGCCCGCCGCAAGGCGGGATGGGCTTGCTGCGGCGGTAACTACCAGGTCGTGTCCTCTGGTAGCGGCTCAACCTCACCGACTGCTGATATAGGCGTAGTACAAAAGGGACAGGCAGAGGCGTAGTCAGACGTAGCAAAGGTCAGGGCAGGCAGCACAGGTTCAGAGGCGATAGTCGTTAGCAAAGGGTTCGGCAACAGGCAAAGGATTACACAAATAACGCTTTCACTAAGGCAACAAGGCAACAAAGATCCGGCAATGGCTGGAAGGGGCAGGTCACTTATATAGGAAACAGGAAACAGGAAACATGTCACAGGAAACGGGTCACAGGAAACGGGTCACAGGAAACGGGTCACAGGAAACGGGTCACAGGAAACAGGAAACAGGTCACAGGAAACAGGAAACAGGAAACAGGTCACAGGAAACAGGAAGGGAGGTTTGGACCAGGCACCAATTACTGGTGCACAGGCCCCTTAAATTTCAAACGACCTGCGCGTGCGCGCCCTATGGTGCAGGGGCGCGCGCTCCGGGAACCATGTGAGCGGGGAGCGGAGGAGGGAGCCGGAGCGGGCACAGGTGAGTGGATCTGGAACGAACGCTGCGAGCGCTCCGGTCCAGAAGCAGGGACCGGAGCGCTCAGCGTTACAGCTATGTTGTGTATTACATAGTCAAAATCAATGTGTTTATTGCAGTTGATTGTTGCTGTGTAGTTTGCAACTAATGAAGTTCTTCTTTAAAGTGGTTCCAAAGGCTAGACATATTTTACCTAATGCATTCCCTGTTTTCAGGACAAATAGGCCTTCATTTGATGGTAAATTTTAATGGTTATTTACTGATTTTTTATTATCAAAATATAATTGGCCCTAGTGAACAAAAACACAACTTAAAACTTCAGCTGTATATTTCTTGTGATTACCATGACCTGCCACCTACAAAACAACTCAAAGTAAATTCTTCTGCTCCTGCTCTTTTATATTTGACGAAAAAATTGGGGATTATGGGGATTGTGTTTGTGTTCACTAAAATTCATGAAATACCGTACGACATAAAAATTTCAACACCCACCATTTCATTCTCTAAGAACTCTGCTTTATATACACATATATATATATATATATATATATATATATATATAT
This sequence comes from Pelophylax lessonae, assembly GCF_965119305.1. NCBI lineage: Eukaryota > Metazoa > Chordata > Amphibia > Anura > Ranidae > Pelophylax > Pelophylax lessonae. Next base: position 252,508,673 of record NC_138770.1, on the reverse strand, counting down.
AATATTTAGGGGTGCTAAGTCATTTTCTAGAAAAAAAAAACAGATTTTCATGTACTGTATGATCGAAATGTCAGAATCGGCCCAGTTGACAAGTAGTTAAACCCACAGAGGGACCATTTTTTATTTTTTCCAGAAGACTTCATTATCGCTTTAATGTCTATACATTTTGTAGAGCTCAAATGCAGAGCATGATAGAAAAGCCTATAGGAGTCTAGTCGTCAGTTAAAATCTCAGTCACATGTAGCCCACTCAAGTGGACAGGTGAAAAATTCCTTGGAAAATTAATAGATGTTCAATTTTTTCTTTTCATGCACAAAGAGTAATGAAACAAAAATATCCTAACCGTGGCTTTCTTCATTCATATATGAAATGATTAAGCCCTGATCTAACTATTTTTATCTTTATTGATTTTCTTAACATACTTTTTATTAACTCTTCTAGAGAGCCTCAAGATACAATGGGAGGCACAAAGAGAGGCACAAGCATAAGGCCTGCACAATCTTCTAAACTCAAGAAACAGAGCAGAATCTGCTTCTAATTACCAAAGCAGGTTTAGATACCTTTGTTTATTAGGAGCTATCTGCTCCGTCTTGACATAGCATAGTGAGCAGTAGGGTTGCTTCCATTCTTTCTGCCCACCCCCTCCTGCTCAGCTTAGAGCAAGAGAGAAGAGGAAGGCTGTTAACCCTGGCAAACCCAGTCATATAGGCAGGAAAAGGAATTTATGTCAACTAAAATATTTTCATTGACTAAAAGAACACTATTTTAGTCGACTAAGATATGAATAAAACTAAAACAATTCAGATGACTAAAAACTAAAATGACATTGTAGTCAAAAGGCTAAAATACGACTAAAACTGAAATTGCATTTTAGTCAAAATACTTTTTCTAAAACTAAATCAAAATGTGACATCAAAATAACACTGCACTACCACATAAGAATAGGTAGGGGGCATCTACTAAGTTGCTGAAAGAAAAAAAATTAAGAAAAATACTTTTATTATTTTTTTTTCTTGACATTTAATGTTGGTAATATATTCAAGTAATATGTGTGATGGCATTACAGTCAATAGAGTTTACAGTTTTTTGGGGTATTTATTATATTTTAAAGCAGTACGTCTGTTTGTCAAAAAACAATATCTTTGTTTCTTTATGAAACTTGGTTTTATTTATAAATACGTTATATATATAACAACGGCTAAGGCTCAGTTCACACGGATGCGACATGCACACTGACTTTGGAGCACACGTCGCATCAGAAGTCGCAACCTATTCAGTGCAATGGAACCATTCTAATAGGAGCGACCTGTGTCGCTCAGACTTAGAAAGAAGTTTCTGCACAACTTTTGGTCTGACTTCAGTACAACTTGCATTGACTTCTGTTAAAGAAGTCGCATGCAAGTCATGCCAAAGTCGAGATGGGATTTGGCTTCAAAGTCGAGTGGAAGTCACGGGACTTTGAAGCTGCAGCACAATGAACTGGGCTCAATCTGTGCCTGTAATGCATGTTCAAACCTTAATACCATAAATAATAACGTTATTAGATTTTTACTCCAGGAGTATATAATGAGTTTGGTGATCCTAGAGAAATGCTTAAATAATGCCTTACAATTTAACTAAACCCATTCGATTTTAGTCAACTAAAATGTACTGGAGATTTTAGTCGCCCAAAATACGACTAAAACTCAAACAATTTAAAAGACTAAAACATGACTAAAACATTATTAGAGAGATTGCTAGATTAGCCTCTAGAGCAGTGGTGGCTGGTGCTCCATTAGTGGGGGGGGAGGGCAGACGGACCCCCCCAATCACTCCAGCCTACACCACCATATCCCCCTGTGCCAGTTTATTTACCTTGCTCCATGGGACTGATAGACAGCGGCGGCAGCGGCTTCTCCCTCAGTCTCCATGTTCCCTCTCGGCGGCCATCTCCTCTCTCCTTCTTGGCCAATAGGATACCTTCTCCTTTCGGCCAATCAGGAAACATGTTTCAGGAGGACCCGCTTCTTGATTGGTCGGGAGGAGAATCAGTGCGGCAATAGCGAATATTTATTCGCTATTGTCACACAACTGGGTGGGCTCAAGGCGCAGTGCTCTGCACCCCCCGAGCCCACCCTTTTTTGAAGCCTATTAGAGCTTCTGGCTCTAATCACATGCATCAAAAAAAAAAATCCCCCATTGGAATCCATGCATCCGGTGCCCTGCATGTAGATTAGCGAGCCGGATGCATGGATGGGGGGGGGGGCGGCGCCCCCAATGGATGGGCCGCCACTGCTCTAGAGGGAGCTCTGTATTTGAATGTAATAATTCATCCTCCCTCTTAAACCCCTTAACGCGGACGGAATGTAAATATGCGACCTCAGCTTCAGGGGGTTGTACCGGGGTGATGCCTGCAGCTAGAGGCATCGCCCCAATACCATTTTTTTAGAGCCAACGGTCAGCTTCCTTGTAAGAAGCCACTTGGTTGTTATTACAAGGAGCAGGAGGATACGTTCCCCGCCTTCCGCGAATCGCCCAAGTCTAAGTTCCCACCAGGAGACCCAAGCGACTAGCCGATACATCCGCCGGCTGGACGAAGACCCTAATAAAGCCAGATTCGGCTTTGATCAGGTCTCCAATGTAAAAACCCGGAAGTGATGTCATGACATCACTCATGGGTACTGGATCCCTAAAGGCGCCAGATTCAAAACAGCCAAACTTTTTGAATGCTTTTAAGTGTAGAGGAGGGATTTTGGGTCTTTTAGACCCCAGAATCCTCCATAAATAGTACCTGTCACTGTCTATTACTGTCAGAAGGGATGTTTACATAGAATGCATTAAGGTTAAAAAAAAAACCTTGTGCCTTTACAACCACTTTAACAACTGCTGAGCTATAAGCCACATAGGGAGTGCAGTCAGCAGCTTGCATTGTGAGAAGGGGCTGTAATGTAAAAGCACTGTGCAGCACTGAAAAGCAGGAAGCAGAGAATGGGTACGTAAGAAGTACATATGGCTGCCACAATGTACATATATAATAATACATTATACATAGAAACAAGTTTTTCCTCAGTAAGATTTGTTTTCCGAGTGCCTCTGTCATAATAGGGACAGACAGACTTTTCTAAATTAGTGTTATTACTTTTTTGTTTTTTGGAGTTTTACTATTTATGTATTAATATTTTAAAATGCAATGCTACTTCATAGCATATACTATTATATCACAAATCTTCATTGGTTTTCTGCATTCCTGCTGGCTGTGCAGATATGAAGTTGAAAAATGTCAGTTAATGAACTAGAGTCAGTTTACTTAGTCACTGACTATATTTTATTGCGTTCTTTTTTTGTTGTTTCTGAATTTGGCAAAGGTTTCTGAGATATTTGAACAGGGAGTAAGAGGTAGGAGACTGAATATTACAAGCAATTCTTCAGACTCTGTATGAAACATCTCTAGCTGCTTTTGCTGGAAAATAGCAGCTTGTGTGAGGATGTTGCCATCATAGAAATGTTTGCTTTCAAAAAAGTCCATTGACTATAAATTAAAACTTAACTCTGGGCAAATAGCTAAATCCACAATTGAACCACATATGTAAACTGCCTTACTTGACAAAGGTTTGTAATTCTGCACAGCCAGTCATGTAATTCTTTTTTTTTTTTTACTTTCCTTTATTTATTTTAATCATATACAATAAAAAAAGGGTATACAACATTTATATCGCTGTTCAAAACATTCATATACAGAAATCCCAATTCCCCTCGATCCCCCCCCCCTTTCCATATTTTGCCATTTTATACCTCTCTTTCTCCTCTACTCTCTATTTCGCCTTCTCTCTATCCCCTTTCCTTCCCCTTCCGTTTACTCCATATCTCCCCATATTTCCTTGTTTTCTTAAATTCTACCCATTTTTCCCATGTTGTGGAGAATTTCTCTATTTGATCTTCTCCACTACTGCTCAAATATTCAATTTTGTAGATATAGTCTACTCTTTTGAACCAGTCCCTCATCGTAGGGCTTTCAGGGTTTGACCACTTTTTTGGTATTGCCCCTTTTGCTGCATTTATAAATAAGGTACTACTGTGTTCTTATATTGTTTCATTGTATTTTTTGTGTTATGGAACAGGCAGACCCATGGTGCGTCAATCATATCCATAGCCGTGATTTCCCCTATATACTGTCTCACCTTCTGCCAATAGTCCCTTATCTTTGGACATTTTCACAATATGTGTGCCATAGTACCCTCTATATTACACAGTCTCCAACACGCTGCAGGTTTCTCTGGCTGATATTTATGCACCTTGAAGGCGTTATATACCATCTAGAGAGACATTTATAATTAATCTTTACCATGTTTATATCCACTGCTGTCCGCTCTCAGTACTTTATTTATTTGTTGCTCCTCTAAACGTGATCCCAACTCTTTTTCCCAAATATTAATGAATGGCGGTATTCACGGTTCCATGTTTTAAGGCCGTCTGCAAAGTACACAGGCGTTTCAATGAAGAAAAATCCTTCTCTGATCTAATCGGCTGGGGTAAAGTTGTCACAAAGTTTCTTAACTGGGAGTACCGCCATTCATTTAATATCATCAATTCCTTTTTGTGTTTCTATTCCTGGTATGGACATATCTTTCCTTTTTTCATTATATCTTAAATCTGTGTATTTTTATCTATTAACCATTCTCCAAATTGTGCCCAATTACCAGGTAAAAAATAATTTTCCCCATGAGTGAAATTAAAGGCGAATTGTATTCCCATTTTATTTGTTTATAAATTAAATCCCATACCCTAAACACATTCTTAGTCAACTCATGTGCATCTACATCTAACATTTCTACATTCTACAAAAAGTTTTGGATGATGTGCAGCGGGGTAACATGGCCAACCATTATCACCACATCCCTCATATATTGAAACCAAAAAGAAAAAGGGGCTTGTTCACTGAACTGAGTGGCAGTTCGTGAAACACCCAATTTGGGACTTTTAAGGTGAATGGGGTTGGCGCAGACAGATAAGACTCATTTGTATAAAAACATATTTATTGAATTAGGAATAAACTAATATCTCCCCTTTTTTTCTGTTAATGCATAGAATTGTGTTAAGAGGTGAAACATCATGTGGTCCCTGAAGAAGCTAGTTATCTGGCGAAACATGTAGGACCCCACTGTTTACACATTCCTCTTCTGTTCACGAGATATTATCTCCTCAATGTACTATGTATGATTTCTACATTCTATCATCACTACATTCAATATTTTTGTGGTACCCAAATATTATTGCTTAACCGTGTTTTACTCACACATATTCAATTTTTACCCATTTTCCTTTTAACTTTTTATATTTGTCCACTCCACCATTTGTGCTAGTACCACAGCATTGTAATACCTTTTAATATCCGGAGCAGCTAAACTCCCTTTTGTCTTCTCTCTACTAGGGATGATCGAACTTTTGAAAAGTTCGGTTCGACCAGAACACCCGAACTTCACGAAAGTTCGGTTCGGATTTCAGAACCCCATTGAAATCAATGGGACCCGAACTTCTGTAATCAAAAAACACAATTTTTAAGCCCTAAAACCCAATAAATGCCCCTAAAAAGTGCCTAGGGTTCTGGGTCATGCCCCAGGGACTATTAATCACACAAAAAAAAGTTCTTAAAAATTGTCGTTTTTGATAGATAGCCAATTATTGAAAAAATTAAAAAAAAAAAAAAAAAGAGATTTCTTTGGAGTTAGTGTCTGGGGGGTCTAAAAGTTGTACCTGTGAAGTTTCAGCTCTGTAGCATGTCCAGAACCAGAATTACAGCATACCAAACCTTCAAAAATGACTTTTTTGCTTAACCGCACCTTTCTTTTGCTCCTAATCAACGGCTCAGCCAATGTGTATGATGGGGACATAATGCAGTGCACTGGGAACAAGATTAGAGGTTTTTTTGGAAAAAGGTGCTGTCTCTTTAAATGTGCATATAATTAACGGGTGTATTTCCACAATGGGGCTTTTATTACCAAATGTTTCAAGAAGTCCAAAGATGTATGTGATTGCACTTTATTTCATGTAAAATGGTGTTTGGTGCACTTTAACTTGAAATCTCACAAGAAACAGACATATATGCACGGATACATTGAGGGTTAGGGGTAGGGGCCACAATGTAGTGCAGAGTGAACAAGATTAGAGATGTTTTGGATGAATACTGTTGTCTCTTGACTTTGAATAGAAGTAAAGGATGCTTAAAAATTGGGCATTTGGTGGTGCGGACGATGCCTTGACACCATATCCCTATGAAAGTGCTGGTAATGAAAGCAATAATTGCCTTTGTAAGGAAAAAAATTACAATGATATGCATCTGTGTGACAGGTGCGCAAAAATTGTTGTTTGGGTGTTGGCGGAGCCATACCACTGTAAGCCCAAAGAGCTGGTGTTGAAGAAGGCGTAAAAATTATGAAGGTGTGCACCTGTGGAACAGGTGCGCAAACATGGTAGTTTTGGTGTTGGCGGAGCCTCCCCACCATAACTCCAAAGAGCTGGCTTTGAAGGAGGCCCAAAAATTGTAAAGGTGTGCACCTGTGGAACAGGTTCGCAAACATGGTAGTTTTTGTTTAGCATAGCCTCCCCACCTTAACCCCAAAGAGCTGGTGTTGAAGGAGGCCCAAAAATTGTAAAGGTGTGCACCTGTGGAACAGGTGCGCAAACATTGTAGTTTTTGTTTTAGCATAGCCTCCCCACCTTAACCCCAAAGAGCTGGCGTTGAAGGAGGCCCAAAAATTGTAAAGGTGTGCACCTGTGGAACAGGTGCGCAAACATTGTAGTTTTTGTTTTAGCATAGCCTCCCCACCTTAACCCCAAAGAGCTGGTGTTGAAGGAGGCCCAAAAATTGTAAAGGTGTGCACCTGTGGAACAGGTGCGCAAACATTGTCGTTTTTGTTTTAGCATAGCCTCCCCACCTCAACCCCAAAGTGTTGAAGGAGGCCCAAAAATTGTAAAGGTGTGCACCTGTGGAACAGGTTCGCAAACATGGTAGTTTTTGTTTAGCATAGCCTCCCCACCTTAACCCCAAAGAGCTGGTGTTGAAGGAGGCCCAAAAATTGTAAAGGTGTGCACCTGTGGAACAGGTGCGCAAACATTGTCGTTTTTGTTTTAGCATAGCCTCCCCACCTTAACCCCAAAGAGCTGGCGTTGAAGGAGGCCCAAAAATTGTAAAGGTGTGCACCTGTGGAACAGGTGCGCAAACATTGTAGTTTTTGTTTTAGCATAGCCTCCCCACCTTAACCCCAAAGAGCTGGTGTTGAAGGAGGCCCAAAAATTGTAAAGGTGTGCACCTGTGGAACAGGTGCGCAAACATTGTCGTTTTTGTTTTAGCATAGCCTCCCCACCTTAACCCCAAAGAGCTGGTGTTGAAGGAGGCCCAAAAATTGTAAAGGTGTGCACCTGTGGAACAGGTGCGCAAACATTGTCGTTTTTGTTTTAGCATAGCCTCCCCACCTTAACCCCAAAGAGCTGGTGTTGAAGGAGGCCCAAAAATTGTAAAGGTGTGCACCTGTGGAACAGGTGCGCAAACATTGTCGTTTTTGTCATAACCAAAATGAGGTTCTGTGAACGTAAAGAGAATGAGAGGAGGGTTTGAGGGTGGCACCATGGTCCAGGCTTAAACTGAGGCTCAACTGCCACATCACAACGATAGCCTAGTCTACAAGGTCTGCATCAGGTGCATCAAAGCTTGATATCCACGACTGATTCATCTTAATGAATGTCAAACGGTCGACTGAGTCGGTGGAGAGTCTAGTTCGATGGTCTGTGACGAATCCTCCTGCTGCGCTGAATGCCCGTTCCGATAGGACACTGGAAGCAGGGCAGGCCAACAACTCCATGGCATACTGGGCCAGTTCTGGCCAGTGGTCTAATCTTAAGACCCAGTATGCCAGTGGATCGGATTCGTCACATGAAAAGCCCTCTGTGTCACTTTGTGCCCTCACGTAATCGTCCACCATGTGATGCAGACGGTGTCGATGCGATGTGGCAGCTGAGAGGCCTGGGCGGTGAGGACTAAAAAAAGACCGAAAGGCATCCGTCAACCGCACGCCTTCTCCAACGCTCCTCTCGTGACCACCAGTAGAATCCATGGTAGGTTGTCCCCGCCCCTGCACCCTACGGGAGTCGGGGAACATGTTCACCAGATTCCTCTTGAGACTGTCCTCAAGGGATTTGATCCTGTGGACTCTATGGGTGGATGGGAAAAGCTCCGAGACTTTACACTTGTACCGGGGGTCAAGTAGGGTGGCCAACCAATAGTGGTTAGTCTCTTTAATGGCCTTGATTCTGGGGTCCTTTCGCAGGCTCTGGAGCATGATGTTTCCCATGCGTCGCAAATTAGCGAAGGCCTGAGAAGCTGACTCCTCGGGGTCACTCATAACGACATTATCTTCAACGGGCTCCTCCTCCTCCCAGCCACGTACTACTCCAAAGTGTCCCGAGGGAGTCAAACTAGGCCTTGCAGATTGCCGCATGTCTTCCTCCTCCTCCTCCTCAAACCCTGCAAAAGTTCCCGCAGAATCGTCCTCCTCCTCCTCTTCCACCCCTGGATCCTGCTCGGGCCTCTGGGAGCTAGGCATAATGGGGTCAGGATTCTCAGGATAAAGGGGGCCTTGAGAGGCAAGGAAGTCCTCCTCTTCCTCCTGCTGCTCTGCCTCCAGTGCCCTGTCCATAATGCCACGCAGAGTGTGCTCCAACAAAAACAGTACCGGTAGGGTGTCACTGATGCATGCGCTGTCCCGGCTGACCATCCTTGTGGCCTCCTCAAATGGCGAGAGGACAGCGCATGCATCCTTAATCAAAAGCCACTGCCGTGGTGAAAAGAAGCCCAGGCGCGCAGAGCCAGTGCTGGTGCCGTACTCGCATAGGTATTCATTGAGGGCCCTCTGCTGCGTGTACAGGCGCTGCAGCATAGCCAAGGTGGAGTTCCAGCGGGTGGGCATGTCACAGATGAGGCGGTGTACCGGCAGGTGAAACTCGCGCTGCACTTCGGCCAAACGTGCAGTGGCACTGTACGACCGCCTGAAGTGACTGCACACCCTTCTTGCCATCCTTAGCACATCCTGCATTCCCGGGTACGAGTTCAAAAACCGCTGTACCACGAGATTCAGGACATGCGCCAGGCATGGCACATGGGTTAACTTTCCCTGACGAAGGGCGGCCAGGAGGTTTGACCCATTATCAGTAACCACCATCCCTGGCTGCAGCTGGCGTGGTGTCAACCACCTCTGGGCCTGTGCCTGCAGAGCCCCAAGAATCTGAGGGGCAGTGTGCTGCCTGTCCCCTAGACACACAAGCTGCAGCACTGCGTGACACCTTTTGGCCTGAGACATAGAATAGCCCTTTGAACGTTTACGTGGTATCTCATCATATTCAAAGGACCATTCTGCAGAGGAGGGCATGGAGGAGGTAGAGGAGGAGGAGCAGGAGGGGGTAGAAGTGATCGATCTACCCGGATCAGCGACACCACCAGCTGTTTGCAGACGTGGGGGCAACACTGGCTGCAGCACCGAGCCCTGGCTACAATCCCTTCCACTGGCAAGCAGTGTCACCCAGTGAGCAGTGACAGAAATGTACCGTCCCTGCCCATGTTTGCTTGACCAAGTGTCAGCCGTCAAGTGTATCTTACGGCTGACTGACTTGGCCAGGGATGACACTACATTGCCTTCCACATGTTGGTATAGGGATGGCAGGGCCTTACGGGAAAAGTAATGCCGACTTGGCACCTGCCACTGTGGAACTGCACATTTTGCGAAGTCACGGAAGGGAGCAGACTCTACCAGGTTAAATGGTAATAGTTGCAGAGCCAGTAGTTTAGCCAAACTACTGTTTAGACGCTGGGCATGTGGGTGGCGGGGAGTATACATTTTTTTTCGTTCCAGCATGTGTGGAATCGAAATTTGGCGTCTAGATGATACAGCTGGTGGTGTGCTGGAGGTAGATGCGACACTGCCTGCTATATCATCATCCCTGCCAGTGGAGGCTGCCAACAGGTGACGAGTGACTATAGCAGGGCCAGGAACAGACTGATGTGCAGGTGGAGCAGGTGGAGCAGATGGAGCATGAGGAGGAGCGCGAGGAGAACTAGGAGGCCGACTGACCAATCTTTGGCCCTTTTGTGGGTTCTTTAAATGCTCCTGCCAACGGGCCGAGTGGTGGGTTGTCAAATGCCTGTTTAGGCAGCTTGTACCCAGGTGGTTGACATTTTTGCCACGTTTTATACCCTTCTTACAAATCTTGCAGATCGCAACTGTTTTATCTGCATGGGATGTCTCAAAAAAGGCCCAGCAAGATGAGGTGTGTATAGTGGCCCGGGAGACAACAGGTGCGGCCTTAGATGGAGTAGGCCGTCTGCTCTCCCCTCTTGCTTGCTCTGCCTCCTCCTCAACCTCAGACCCAACATCTGACTCCATCAAAGACTGAGCATCAGGCCTGGCCTGGGAGACAACAGGTGCGGCCTTAGATGGAGCGGGCCGTCTGCTCTCCCCTCTTGTTTGCTCTGCCTCCTCCTCAACCTCAGACCCAACATCTGATTCTATCAAAGACTGAGCATCAGGCCTGGCCTGGGAGACAACAGGTGCGGCCTTAGATGGAGCGGGCCGTCTGCTCTCCCCTCTTGTTTGCTCTGCCTCCTCCTCAAACTCAGACCCAACATCAGACTCCATAAAGGACTGAGCATCAGGCTGGAGTAGATGGCCGACACTGTGGTCAAACAGCTCAGCTGACTCCTCTGCCATGTCTGAAATTGGGTCTAAGGGAGGACATGAGGTGGACATGGACTCATCTGTATTTGTTCTGACAACTGCAGAAGACTGACCACTTTTCTCTGCCTGGGTCACTGTAGTTGCAGATGATGCCGATGATGAGGGTTTGTTCATATAGTCCACCACCTCCTGTACATACTGTGGACGTATAGCTTGGCCACTGCCGGAGAACAATCCAAATGGTGGCCTGGCTGAGGACTGACCACCACGTCCACCCCTGCCTCTAGACACCCTAGAAGCTGTGCCCCTTTCCGCAGCAGGGCCACGTATGCCTTTTCTTGGTCTACCAGGCATATTTCTCAATGATGCGTTGGCAACTGTGTGCGGTGAAAAACGCACACTGCTATGCGACCCACAGTTGTCGCTGGATACAGCACAGCAGTTGCGGTTCACGCACAGTAGCAAAGCCTTTTGCACAGTGGACCTAACGCTTTGAACAACAGGCGTTAGGTTGTCACTGATGCGTTGGCAACTGTGTGCGGTGAAAAACGCACACTGCTATGCGACCCACAGTTGTCGCTGGATACAGCACAGCAGTTGCGTGTCACGCACAGTTGCAAAGGCTTTTGTACAGTGCACCTAACGCTTTGAACAACAGGCGTTAAGTTGTCACTGATGCGTTGGCAACTGTGTGCGGTGAAAAACGCACACTGCTATGCGACCCACAGTTGTCGCTGGATACAGCACAGCAGTTGCGGTTCACGCACAGTAGCAAAGCCTTTTGCACAGTGGACCTAACGCTTTGAACAACAGGCGTTAGGTTGTCACTGATGCGTTGGCAACTGTGTGCGGTGAAAAACGCACACTGCTATGCGACCCACAGTTGTCGCTGGATACAGCACAGCAGTTGCGTGTCACGCACAGTTGCAAAGGCTTTTGTACAGTGCACCTAACGCTTTGAACAACAGGCGTTAAGTTGTCACTGATGCGTTGGCAACTGTGTGCGGTGAAAAACGCACACTGCTATGCGACCCACAGTTGTCGCTGGATACAGCACAGCAGTTGCGGTTCACGCACAGTAGCAAAGCCTTTTGCACAGTGGACCTAACGCTTTGAACAACAGGCGTTAGGTTGTCACTGATGCGTTGGCAACTGTGTGCGGTGAAAAACGCACACTGCTATGCGACCCACAGTTGTCGCTGGATACAGCACAGCAGTTGCGTGTCACGCACAGTTGCAAAGGCTTTTGTACAGTGCACCTAACGCTTTGAACAACAGGCGTTAAGTTGTCACTGTATTTTGCTGCCTAGCAAGCACGTATACCTGCTGTGATACAGCAGCACTGTGCCACGTGCTCACTAAACAGAACCCTCACACTTTCCCTACAGAAACTAAATTTTCAAATCTAACTAATGTAGTACAAAGTTCCCTAACTACACTAGATATCCCTTTCCACTAAATAGAAAGCTCCATACAGCAGAAGACTGACACTGTCCCTTAAGTTTTTTTTTTTTTTTTTTTTTTTTTTTTTAAACTCTAAGAACCAGCACAATCGCTGTATCTAACTACACTGGCTGTAAGCTAAATACAATTCTGCTATATGGAGCTTTAGAACCACTCGATATGTAGGAAATGTAGTGTAGCAAGCAGGAGTCAGACAGAACTGCTTCAACTCTCTTCAACAGGCTCTGGATAACTGTGCTAGGGGTTAGGCGGGGCCATCTTATATAGTGTGGGGCGTATTCACTCCTGATTGGCCTCTGGTCCCCGTAGTCACTCCAATCACGTTCCTAGGAGACTCCTGCCCCCTCATTGGCTTTTGCAGACGTTTCTGGGCCAATCACGGGCTTTTAAAGCCCAGTTCCTGTCCCAGTGCATTTTGGGCGGTTCTGGTGGCCGAATACCGAACTTTTGCCGCAAAAAGTTCGGTATTCGGCCGAATATCGAACATCCAATGTTCGGGTCGAACCGATGGTCGACCCGAACCGTTCGATCATCCCTACTCTCTACTTAGTACTGAGAATTGTATTCTTGGTTTCTTAATCTGCCATATAAATTGTGTTATCATTATATTTAATTTTCTAAAATAAGTCTGCGGTAGATATACTGGTAGCATCTGAAACTTATAGAAAAGTTTGAAAATTACATAATTGAAAATTACAGTCATGTAATTCAATCAAGCACCCCTAAAGCATAGTTTATCCAGTATGAGGTACATCGAATTTTTTCTTTTTATAATGTTTACACTGTAAAGTAGGGATGATCGAACGGTTCGGGTCGACCATCGGTTCGACCCGAACATTGGGTGTTCGAAATTCGGCCGAATTCCGAACTTTTTGCGGTAAAAGTTCGGAATTCGGCCACCAGAACCGCCCAAAATGCAATGGGACAGGAACTGGGCTTTAAAAGCCCATGATTGGCCCAGAAACATCAGTAAAAGCCAATTGAGGGGGCAGGAGTCTGCTAGGAATGTGATTGGAGTGACTACAGGGTCCAGAGGCCAATCAGGAGTGAATATACCCCCCATACCCCCCCAGTATATAACATAGCCCCGCCAAACCTCTAGCACTGTAATACAGAAGCTGTGGAAGAGATTGGAAGCATTTGTGTCTCTCCTGCTGCTTGTAAAGCTCCAGTGTCATTTTGCAATTATTAGTGTGAGGAAAGGGATATGCAGTGAAGTTAGGGTACTATATACCACTATAGTTAGATTCAAAAATCTAGTTTTTGTAGGGATAGCTTTAAGTGTCAGGGTGACCGTAGTGTAGTTTAGGGTACCTGACTTTGCCAAGTCAGGGTGACCGTAGTGTAGTTTAGGTGACCTGACTCTGCCATGTCAGGGTGACCGTAGTATAGTTTAGGGTGAACTGATTCTGCCATGTCAGGGTGACCGTAGTGTAGTTTAGGGTGAACGGACTCTGCCATGTCAGGGTGACCATAGTGTAGTTTAGGGTGAACTGACTCCGCCATGTCAGGGTGACCGTAGTGTAGTTTAGGGTGAACTGACTCTGCCATGTCAGGGTGACCGTAGTGTAGTTTAGGGTGAACTGACTCTGCCATGTCAGGGTGACCGTAGTATAGTTTAGGGTGAACTGATTCTGCCATGTCAGGGTGACCGTAGTGTAGTTTAGGGTGAACGGACTCTGCCATGTCAGGGTGACCGTAGTGTAGTTTAGGGTGAACGGACTCTGCCATGTCAGGGTGACCGTAGTGTAGTTTAGGGTGAACTGACTCTGTCATGTCAGGGTGGCCCCACTATGCAGATTCTGGGTTAGGGGTATACATATATATATATATATATATATATATATATATATATATATATATATATATATATATATATATATGTGTGTGTATACATATATATATATATATATATATATATATATATATATATATATATTTATATACATACACATATATATATATATATATATATATATATATATATATATATATATATATATACCCCTATACAGAAGTTCAATAAAACGCCCCAAAAACGCCTGAAAAACGCCTGAAACAAAAACGCCCAGGAGGGTAACATCATCCCTGCGCTACTGAAATTCGAAGAAAAATAATCTGTTTTTTTTTCTGGTTCTGGACATGCTACAGAGCTGAAACTTCACAGGTACACTTTTTAGACCACCCAGACACTAAATCCAAAGAAATCTCTTTTTTTTTTCCAATATTTTTTTCAATAATTGTCTCTCTATCAAAAACGACAATTTTTAAGAATTTTTTTTGCCTGATTCATAGTCCCTGAGGCATGACCCAGAACCCTAGGCACTTTTTAGGGGCATTTATTGGGGTTTAGGGCTTCAAAATTGTGTTTTTTGATTTCAGAAGTTCCAGGAAATTCGGGTGTTCTGGTCGAACCGAACTTTTCAAAAGTTCGATCATCCCTACTGCTAAGGTGTTTTATTTTAAATTTTGTCCTAGGTGATCATCACCACTTATCATTTATATAAAGCGACCTGTTCCCAAAAGAGTATTGCCTCTAATAGGATGTCATTGTATGCCTGTAGCTCAATTCTTCATAGAGCTCAGTGACTTCTGTGACTGCATCTACTACAAGCAGTAAGTATACAGCATCATTCTAGCACTGGGGAAAAAATGAAGTAAACATGATTTACAAAAAGTACCAAAGGTACAAGTGTTGAAACATAAAAACAAAGAAAAAGACCAAGTAGTCCATCGGGTCTGCCCATTTTTGTTTTGTTCTTTTTGTTAACTTTATTGTTCGACTATAAATCTATGTTTGTCCCAAGCATCTTTGAAGCTATTTACTGTCTCACTGCCTCTGCTGGTATTTTATTCAAAGAATCAACTACCCTTTCAGTAAAATAATACTTTCTTTTTTTTTCCCAAAAAAAGCTTTAGAAATGAGTATTGAATAATAATACTTTCTAAGATTAGTTTTGAACTTTCCTCCAGTTAGTTTGAAGTCATCTCCCTGTGTTCTTGGTTTTGGTTTCATATTGAAAAAATTCCCTCCTGAACCCTGTTTACCAGGATCAGGATGTATATAAAGGTTTCAATCATGTCTCCCTTTTACCTTCTTTCCTCCAAACTGTACATATTAACTTCCTGAAGTCGCTCTTGATGTGTTTTATTTCACAAACCTTTCAACATTTTTGTTACTCATCTCTGGACTTATTCTATAATCAAAATCTTTGTGTAAGTGAGGTCTCAAGAACTGAACACAGTGTTCTAAATGAGGTCTCACCAAAGATCTATATAGAGGAATCAGAACCTCCTTCTGCTGGTGATCCCTCTAGTGATGCATCCTGGAATTATATTTGCTTTTCCCACTGCCTTGTCACACTGTTTGCTCATTTTCCAATCATCTGAAATAAGTACCCTCAAATCTTTTTTTTTTCTATAGCACTGGTCAACACTGTACCCCCAATGTTGTACCCTCTCAGGGGATTCTTTTTTTCCTAGGTGCATTATTTTACGTTTAGAAACATTGAACTACAGTTTCCATGCTTTGACCAATCTTCCAGAAATGCCAGATCATGTTCTATGTTACAGACACCTCCAGGGATATTAACCCTACTACACACCTTTATGTCATCAGCAAAAAGACATACCTTGCCCAACAAACCTTTAGTTATATCACTTACATATAGATTAAATAGAAAAGGATCCAGTACAGAGCCTTCTGGTACACCACTAGTGACTGCTCTCTGTTCTGTGTAAACTCCATTTACAACCACCCTCTGGTATCTATCCTTTAGCCAACTGCATATCGACTGAACCACCACCCAAGGGTTAAGTCCTAGCTTGCACAACTTTTGTATTAGATCATTATGTTGAACTGTATCAAATGCCTTGCTGAAATCAAAACATTGGTAATGTAGTCATAAAATTAAATCAGATTGGTCACGCATGATCTGCCCTCAGTAAAGCCATGCAGCTTTAGGTCCAGCAAGTTATGTATTTGTAAGTAATTAATAATCTTTCTTTTCAGGAGTGATTTCATTAACTTCACTACAACTGTTGTTAAACTCACTGGCTTATAATTGCAAGCTTCTACTTTGCTGCCCTATATATAGGTAAAATATTAGCTGTCCGCCAGTCATGGGGAACTTCTCCTGTTAGAAGAGATTGATTAAAAAGATTGGTTAATGGTCCAACAACTATATCTCAAAGTTCTCTTAGAACTCTGGGATGAATACCATAAGAGCCCATTGCTTTATCAAGCTTTAACCGAGCAAATTCCTCTACTACCTCTGTCTCCAGAAATCCTAAAAATGAAGTGATCACTAGAACCCAAATTCTCTCCCACCTCAACATCAGACAGACAATCCCCATTTTTCAGTACTAAGTCTAGAATACGGTCACCTCGGGTTGGGCTTTTTACTAACTGTTTTAGAGAAACCCCATTCATTGCTTCCATTACATCCCTGCTCCTGCTTTTAATAGAAGTTTTAGTTTGTTGAGGTGTAAGACCTGTGTTAGTCTTTACATCAATCCCTGCACTATCGCAGTACCCCTTAAATCTCTTGCTCCTTATTTCTCCCACATTAAACTTAAGTCCCACCTCCTGTCATTTAATAGCTTACATCAGGGGTGCTGTGCCCGTGGAGTCCTCTGGTGTGGCCTGCAAACTCAATCCTTGAAAGCTCAACCTGTTAATCGCAATCTGGGCTTGCAGACCCACCGTCCATCCCAGAGCATCAGAGTGCAGTGACCCTACAGCAGAGGGAGCAGGCGGCCGTGGAGGGAGCAGGAGCCGCATAAGCAGATGCTTCCACTGTAGAGCCAGTTCCTGTCCTAGGTGGAGGGATACCAAGTACACTCCACCTCTAATCCTTTCTAATAGCCTAGACAGCGATGCCAGCAGCAGCTGAAAGAGGCCTTATGCTGCTTTCACACTGATCTGAAGGTGAAGAGCAGTGCATCTGCAGTTTTCCTGTGAGTTAGCTGCACTGAGCCATAGATTTCTATTATATTCTGTGGGTTTGGCACACTTTCTGAAAGTGTTGCACATATGCTGAAAGTATGATCAATAATTCCAATGTGCGAAGGGATCGGAATGGGTGAAACCAGAATTATTTTTATTGAGAACGTTTCTGCAATGATAAGGACATGAGGTATGACTTTTTAGTCTGAGGGACACAGCACAGCAACTGCTATTCTGTTCATACATACTATTACATAACTATATATATATAATAATATCAACATTCTCATATACAGGAATAACATCCTCATAGAAAATAATAACCAATTAAACATGTGCTCATATGTTGTTACTCCTCCTGTATCACAGTGGTCTCATAATACAATCTAATAAAAGATATAACAACATAACACTATAATAACCACATTTCTGGTACACTGTAGTCATATGATGTGACAGTGTGATCCACTAACATTTGTGCAGTGTTATTTAATCACACAGTAGTGACAGGAGCCTTTACTGATCACAGAGATGTAAATTAAATCAATTTCACCCTGTTTATAGCCCTAAATATACTCCTTCTTACCTGCAATGATAAGGACATGAGGTATAACCTTTTAGTCTGGTGGACACAGCAACTGATATTCTGTTCCCCCAGGAACAAAAGGTCTAACTTTTTAGTTCCTCCCATGCCTTACTGCAGTTGAAGTTTGTGCTTTGTGCTGCCATCTACTGGTGGTTTAATAGAAATGCCATGAAACGGAAATGTGTGTTTTTTTTTTTTTTATGGGGTACCTGACATCCCTTACAAAAGTGCACCAAAACAACTGAATTCAGTAGTTTTGGTGCACTTTCTGAAAGGACACCACAGTTGTAAGATGTAATAGAAGTCTATGCACCCCCGTTGTGGGTAAACCACAGCGTATCAGTGTGAAAGCAGCCTTATAGGGGGTCAGGACAGTAAGGGCTTGTTTACATTTGCAGTTTGGGGGATGGCAAAACCCCAAAGTTCAATGTGACCTGCAACAGGTTACCAAATCTCTTAAGAGGCCCATGCTCTTCAAAAGGTTGAGCACCCCTGAGAAGTTCCTCTGTACGATTAGAGCTCAGGATCCAATGGGCTCCACAGGGACAGGAGTATATTTGATAATTAAGAAAGTGGCCACAAGGTGCCTGCAGTTCTTCACTGCTTATTAAAAAAGAATAGTACACACATGCAAAAGAAATGACTATCAAATATGAAGACAATCCATAAATAAAAATGGGGATTTGGTCCCACCATATGGCCATATCGTGCTCAAGCCCACCACTGCGTCAAAGTACCCCATTGTCAGTGGGTCCTACACTATCCATAAAAAAAGGATGGATCCAGCCTCTCTACAACACCTTGCTGGGAGAGATGTACTACTGCACTACAAGGGACTCCTCCTATATCTACTTGATAGTGGACACTGATAGAGTACAGGTGTGTGTGGGGGGTGGGGGTGGAGATGCTCAACCTCAGAAGTCTGGTCAGACCGAATACATAACAAATGTAACAAATGTACTAAATGTAATAAATGTAAAACATCTTTTGCATGTGTGCACTATTCTTTTTTAATATGCATGTCGCTTGGTTCATAGCTGCACCAGCTTTAGAAATACATGTTCAGGGTGTGCTCCCCCTACTTTTTGCTTGTTTATTAAGTTCTTCACTGCTGTTGACCCCCCAATTTTATTCCTAGTACACTTCACTTCAGCTTTAGCTATTGCCCTATATTCCACGATCTTAAAACTGTAACAAGCACAGTAGTGCAATTGGAGCTACTGTACTAAATGTTTTTGTCCTTCAAATGAATGCCACAGAAACATATCTGCACATGGTGGCATTGCATCATGCTGTAAAACTCTTTTGTTAGTTATGTGTTTTATGTTTTGTTTCCCTCAAGCATCACACATAAAATCAATATTCAATCATTTATACAGACCCTTATCTCCTTTATAGCCTTTTGGACCAGGGGGACCGATAGCTCCATGTGGCCCTGGTAGTCCTATATCTCCCGTTTCTCCTTTAGGACCTGCAAAATGAAGTTTGTTAACTATATCTGATAGGCTTTATTCATCAAAGAAAGTGTAATTTATTTTCTTGACACCAACAATTCAATGAAGTACCATCCTGGATCAAAATTAACATAGCGCTTTACACTGATAGAAAATGTTCAGGCAGCTTGCAAGAATCATTAATGTTATTTGATCCAGAGGACTGAAATCAATACATAGTCAAAATCACCTTTCATGAAATAAATGGTAGTCACCTTGAAGAACATAGCTTTCAGAATACTTTAGCCTCACTATAATTTGACTTTTTCTTTGAGAAAGTAACAGGGAGAGAGAAAAGATATAGATGTAGTAAATGAGATCCCATTAATTCTAGACCAAAATGACATCCCATATCCCTTGTGATTCACAAGCTTAGATGGGCATTCATGTTCATATACTCATTATAAACAGAAATGATGCATGTTTGGGCAAGTTGTTAAACTCAGTGGCGTAGCGTGGGTTGTCAGCGCCCGGGGCAAGGAAAGTAATTTGCACCCCCTAACCTGCAGACTTTTAGCACTCCCTGAGTCCCTTCCTACAATAGTACTGACTAGACTGATTCCTATACTGACCTACCAGTCTACTACGCTAACATACCTGATTCCTGTACTGGCCACTATACTGACCTACCTGTCCACGACACTGACCCTTACACTGACCTACCTGATTCCTACCTGCCCACTACACTACACTGCCCACTACACTACACTGACCACTACACTGTCAACTACACTACACTACCCACTACACTACACTACACTGTCCACTACACTACCCACTACACTACACTGCCCACTACACTACCCACTACACTACACTGCCCACTACACTACACTACCCACTACACTACCCACTACACTACACTGCCCACTACACTACCCACTACACTACACTGCCCACTACACTACACTACCCACTACACTACCCACTACACTACACTACCCACTACACTACACTGCCCACTACACTACCCACTACACTACACTGCCCACTACACTACACTACCCACTACACTACCCACTACACTACACTGCCCACTACACTACACTACACTACCCACTACACTACACTGTTAACTACGCCTCCTCCCTAGGCTGTGTCTAGTCCTGCAGCCAGCAAAATGACTTACCTGTTTTCATGATCCATCAGCTCTGTCACATGGTGAAGACGAGCCCTTACAGGGGGCGGGTCAGGGAGGATTGTGAGAGCTTAGAGGAGGCGGGACGGAGGCACATGCAGAGTTGACTTAAAAGACAGCGAGGCGGGCTCCAGAAGCGAGGCGGGCCCTGCCACTGGCCAGCCCTGCTGCTGCACATGACAATGTTGGCCCAATCACAGGGCGCCGGCCATCGTTTAGCCTGAAGATGGCGGCGGCTGGAGTGACACACTAGGAAGAATTTTTAAAGTTTGCTAGAGTGACACTGGTGCGGGATGCGCCCCCCCAAATGTTGCGCCCGGTGCGGCCCGCCCCCCCTGCACCCCCCACGCTACGCCACTGGTTAAACTATAGTAGAAAAGTGTTGAACATTAACTTCTTTACAACCGGCCCCCGCAGATGTACTGTGGCAGGCAGACGCTCCTGGGCGAATCGCCGTACATCTACGCTCTCTCAAGAGTCTAGGGGGTGAGCGCTCGCCAGCGGCGGCGCGCTCCCGTCCCCGCTCGTCAGTGGGGAAGCCGATGCGTGTATCAGGTGGCTTTGATTGCCGCCTGACACCCGCGATCGTTCCCCGCTGAGAGAGAAGGACGGTCGGCTGTTGTAAACACAGCCGACTGTCCTTCTCCCTGGGATGATCACAGAGCCCATGTGATCCTGCTATATAGGATCACATGTCTCTATGGTCATCTCAGAAGCCAAGCCCCCCCACAGTTAGAATCACTCCCCTAGGGTCACATTTAACACCTTGATCACCTATACTGTTAACCCCTTACCTGCCAGTGTCATTATTACAGTAACAGTGCATATTTATAGCACTGATTACTGTAGTAATGTCACTGGTCCCCCCAAAAATGTCAGTTAGGGGTCTGATCTGTCCGCCGCAATGTCAAAGTCCCGCAAAAAAACGCAGATCACCGCAATTACTAGTAAAAAGAAAAAAAACAATAAAAATGACATACATCTTTGCCAGTTAGTAGACGCGATAACTTTTGCGCAAGCCAATCAAAATACGCTTAGAGCCCATTCAGACTAGGGCGACACAACTTTGGGGGGGCGACCTGTGAAGACTTGTGTCACTCCTATTAGAACGGGTCCTGTGCTAATCAATGGACTGCGACCGAGCGTGACTTGTCAGGCTGACAAGTCGCCTGACAAGTTGCGCTAATGTGAATGGGCTCTTATTGCTATTTTTTTTACCAAAAATATGTAGCAGAAAACAAATTGGCCTAAAATGTTAAAAATTTTTGATTTTACATTTTTTTTTTTGGGAATGTCATATAGCAGAATGTGAAAAATATTGTTTTTTTTTTAATTGTCGCTATTTTTTTTGTTTATAGCGCAAAAAATAAAAATCGCACAGGTAATCAAATACCACCAAAAGAACGCTCTATTTGTGGGAAAAAAGGAAGTAAATTTGGTTTGGGTACAGCATCGCACGACCGTGCAATTGTCCGTTAAAGTAACAAAGTGCCGAATTGCAAAATAGGGCCTGGTCAGGAAGGGGGTAAAATCTTCCGGGGCTGAAGTGGTTAAAGGAAACTTGCTGAGAGCACCATATAGACTGCCATTGCTAAAATCTGAAAATACAAATTGTCTGGATGTCTTGTTGATCTAATGATGCTTTCTGAGTCATTTACCAAGAAACGGGTGTTTTAAATGTCTGTATCCTTTTCTGGGCTAACTAGCACTGTGAGGTAGATTTAGAGCAAGTGAATATACCCCAAGGCATTATGAATGAGGGGAAGCTTCTGCTGACTTCCATCATCTAATCATGTAAAAGCAAAAATGCAGTTTTTTTCTTCTGTGTATGTAGCGCCCCCCCCCCCCCCCCAAACTCCAGAGGCATGGTGGTGACCCCCGGAGACAGGAAGGGCTTACATTCCTCCTCAGGGTGCAGATTATTAAGCATGGTGGGTGGTGTACAAGATAGAAAGATTGGCGCCAGTCACTTTTTATGCTTGAGTAAAGAGAAGTTTATTTCTCACAACAGGAACAAAATGGGAGAGAGGTGTGGGGCACAGGACACCCTTCGTCAAAAACAGCAGATTTGCAGACTCCTTAGACAAAAATGTAAAATAGGCAGACAGCAGTACAGAAAATAGCCTTTAAGCTGAAACCAGCAATCTGTACTTTGTAGCACAAGCTGTCTCCTTTAGCAACAGTATGCAACTCACAGAAGGTGCAGGAACTCTGTGGATGATTCCATCTTGACGCTTTCCCAGGCTCTCCATGGTTCCCCAGTTCATGACAGAATCACCTCTGGTACTTCATCTCAGGTCTCCATCCCTTCCTTCATGCTTTCAGGCAGTGTGCAGGCTCTTACCTACAGAGCCCCGAGCACATGGTTAGGCCTCAGGCTTCAGGCCTACCCAGCAGCAGCTGTACCTCACACACCCACCCAGACAGAAGTCTGGGTGGAAAAGGGCACAGATCACCTGACTTCCTCCAAATAAATAGCCTCTCCCAGCATGGCTGAGATAAACATAAATATTCATAACCTCACTCAGTGTAACTCATCACACTAATGCCAAAGGTAACAGCTACTGACATAAGGGAGAAATACAGCCAAACCGGGATTAGGAGGGAAATCCAATGACCACAAAGACTACAAATCAGCCAGGCTAGCTACCACCTAGCGTGACAAAATGTACTAACAACCCTGCTTAGGACAAGGGTGCTACATGTGTAGTGGGGTGCTCCTTTATCCAGATTCAGGTACAAGTCCCTTTAACTCAACTTCCCACAATCCTCTGGGCTTCCAGCATCCCCTGAGCTCCTGGACACGCCCAGGATCCTGCCTGATAGGACAGCAGTGACTGGGCAAGTGAGCTGTCCCCAGGTGCTGGGTCCTCCCCTGTTGAGTCTGGTGTGTGGGCCACCAGCAGTGAACACAGGAGCACACAGCATCTGTCCAAGTCCCAGTCACTGGAGAGGACTCTGTTACAGTCCACGCAGAGAAGCTGTCCAAGCAGTGGGGTGGTCCTATTTACAGCCCCCAGAGCCTTTTGACCGAAGTCAGCATCAGCAGTGCCAGTGTGAAGTCTGTGCCAGCTGGAAATACCCTCAGCTCACAGTCTGTTGAATGAACAATTACTATCTTGGACACGTGAGATTTCTTCAGCTCTCTATTCTATCAGTCACCTGAACTCAGAACACCCTGCTGCCATCCAGTGGCCATTAGTAGAACTGCGGTAGAATTGCTTTCATAAGTGTTAACCCTGCTTCTCTACTGTTCGCATTACCGTTTTGTACTGCAAACCCCTGTTCACATGATCTCCTGTGTAATCTAAGTTGATTTTCATTGTTAAGTTAACTAGAAATTGAACATCACCACTGGTCTGATCATTTGGCTGATACCGTTACATAACACATGTGTTATGTAACTGAGTGTCTATGTAAGGTACATGAACTGGGTGCAAGCATTAGCAATTTTGGTGCTGCACCCTGAAGAAATTCTAAAGGGTATCTTAAACACCCTTTATGAATTTCCCTTGAATGTCTCTGTGCAGGAGCCTAATTTAACCACTTCTGGACCCTTAATGACCAGGCCATTTTTTGCGATATGGCACTGCGTTACTTTAACTGGCAATTGCACTGTCGTGCGACTCCGTACCTAAATACAAGTGTTGTCCTTTTTTTTCCCACAAATAGAGCTTTTTTTTGGTGGTATTTGATGACCTCTGCGATTTTTTTTTTTTTGCGTTACAAAAAACAAAAAAAGAGTGACAATTCTGAAAAAAAATATATATTTTTATTCTCTGCTATATAACATTCCCAATATAAAAAAAAGGAAAAATCTAATTTCCTGACAGTCTCCATGGCAGCCTACGTGTGGGTTAACCCCGCCTCCTCTCCAATGATATAGGACCCCCCTCTATAAATTTCAGCTTGCAGGTACAGCCAGTGTTCCTTTTTTGTCCTCCTCCAAGGACCCTATTTGGATTATTTCCTGTGAAAATTGGTAGGCTTACCTCAGAATGAAAGTCGGTGTCTATGTCCAGGGCCCAGCCACGGGCAGGTGAGTGACATTCAAATCCCCTTTGGCTGATAACTGTGCGGTGCTTCGGATGGCCGACGGATATCCTGACAGGGTCTGAAGATTTATCCTTCTCCATGACAGCGTATTTGTTTTGTTTGTGTGTCTCAAACTTACTTTCTTTGCTATCCCTGGTGGCCCAATGGCGGCTGGAACGCTCTGTGCGTTTCAGCCATCTCCTTCCTGCTCCCCCTGCGTTCAGTCCGGCGGACGCATGCGCAGTGTGGGAATGGAGCTCCGCTCTCTGCCTGCGCATGCGCACTTCGCCGCGTTCGAAAGCGAGGCCTGGTCCGCGCATGCGCACTTGCGACCTCGGCCGGTCATCGCTGACGTCATCCTGGTGCGAAAATTTAAACTCCTCTCAGCCCCAGTGCGAGTGGGAAGCACTGTGGGCATAGCGACATCTTCCCGGTACCTTGTCCGTTGTGAATCCAGGTATGTGGGGCTGGATGCTGTATACCTTTGGCAGTGTGCAGGGGGGGGGAGAGGTTGGATGCATATTAAGATGACACCTGAGTGTTCCTTATTACCTTGTAGTGATCTGCTGTATGCTCTCTATTTCCTTGTCAGTTTTGGTTTTGCCTGAAACATGGATCCTGCTTCACCGCCCCTTGTGGCCAGCCCTCTCACAACAGGTGAGTGCTGGTACATTCTAAGGGGATATGAAGGGAGGGATGCTGGCTCATGATTCATGGCTAAATCCTGTGTCTCCCTGAATTTCTCTTTCTCCCAGCTCCTCCAGGTCTGGTCAAGAAAGAGACCCTGTCAGGCCATGAAGAGAATCTTCTTCAAGGTCGAGACGCCCTGAGTCTCAATCAGGGAGCAGGCATGAAAGGAGACGCTCAAATTCCTCCTCCAGACACCGCACACACCACCACAGTAGCCATACAGCCCAGAGAGCCTGCTGAGGTTGTGGGGCGCATGTCCCGGAGGACAAGACCCTTTGCGAGCCCTGTTTTGCTCGCGCTTCTGGTGAGAGAGAGTCTGAAGATTGGAATCCCTGGTGAAACGGATTGTCCAACAATCCATGAAAGAGTGGCGTGCTTGTCCCACACCTGGGCCTGCTACTCCCAGCTCTCCTGCTGAGGCTCCTGAAGAGCAAGGCCCCTCTCAACCAAGCTTCACTTCCGGAAAAGTGATTCGGAGGAAGGTGCAGTTGGCGGCTTTGATTTCGCCCTTGTTTCACCTCTCATAAGAGCAGTCAAAGAGGCTCTGAAATGGGAAGATCCCATCACCCCACAAACAAAACAGAGAAGGTTTTTCAAACACCTGGGGAAAGAGCGGCTAAACTTTCCGCTCCTTTCGGAATTAAAGGATGTCATTCTGGAAGAATGGAGTAGAGGGGATAGCAAGACCTCCTTATCCTCCAAATTGGCTAAGTTGTATCCCTTTAAACCAGAAGAGGTCAGTCATCTGGAATTGGCTCCTCTGGTCGATGCCGCAGTCTCCAGATTAGCAAAACATGTTACCCTACCGCTGGACGATGCGGTTTCCTTTAAAGACCCTCTGGACAGGAAAATGGATCTAGATTTAAAGAGAATCTATATCACGGCCGGTGCGGCTTGTAAACCTGTGCTAGCATTAGCAGCTATGTCTAAGGCCATGGAAACCTGGGTTTCTGATGTCGAACTGAAATTAAGGAGTGTCTCTGAAGACTGAAGTTAGCTTCTGTATTTCTTGGTGAAGCATCCATTGATGTGTTACGTCTCTTATCCAGATTCATGTTGGCTTCTGTCACAGCCAAACGGGCCCTGTGGTTGCGTCCCTGGCTGGCAGACCCAGCCTCCAAGCAGGCTTGGTGCAAAATCCCTTTTGAAGGATCTTCTTTATTCGGAAACAAATTGGATAATGCAATTACTAAAGTGACGGGTGGAAAGTCAGGTTTCCTTCCCCAAGATAGGCGCCTCTTTGGCTCTAAGAAGCAGCAACCAAGAAAGCAGTTTGCAGAGCGTTCAAGAGATGTCCGCTCATACAGGCCTGGGCGAGATTATAGGAGAAATTGGAAAGGAAGCCAAGCATCCTCTCGTAAGACGGTCAGAGGCTCAGCACCTTCCAGGCAAGAAACCTCAAAGTCTTTTTGAGATTGGGCCCGTTCAGACATGCCAGGTGGGGGCGCGCCTGCTCCACTTTCAGCGTGTCTGGGCGGCCTCAATCTCAGACGTTTGGACCATAAGGACAGTGTCCATAGGACACACATGGACCTTCTCGACAGATCCCGTTTTCAGGTTCATCCCCACTCGCTTGCCTTTTCAGGACGAGAGAAGAAGTGTTTTGCTCGACTATGTAAACACTTTGGCGGCTCAAGGCGCAATAGTTCCTGTGCCCGTGCAAGAAAGATTCCAAGGCGTGTATTTGCCCCTCTTTCTAGTACAGAAGAAAAATGGATCATGGCGTCCTGTGATAGATCTCACCTATCTCAACGGATTCATAAAGAATGAAAAGTTCAAAATGGAAACCTTATCTACCATTCAGAAAGCAGTGCTTCCAGGAGATTGGCTGGTGTCAATAGATCTCAAAGATGCATATTTCCACGTGCCTATAGCAGTGAACTTCCACAAGTATCTTCGTTTCGCGATAGAGCTTTGACACTTCCAGTTCATCTGTCTTCCTTTTGGCTTATCCACATCCCCAAGGGTGTTCTCCAAAGTCCTTCTGGCTGTGGTAGAATGAAAGGTGTGCGTCTTCACCATTACTTAGACGATCTTCTACTGTTATCACAAGACAAGGATCAACTTCTGCCCCACGGGGACCTGGTCACTTCAACTCTCATGGAGTTCGGATGGTTGTTGAATCTACAAAAAAGCCATCTGGAGCCCTCTCAACATCTGGTTTATCTAGGGGCTCAGTTCAACACCGTCCAGAATACACTTTCTCTTCCTCTAGAGAAAATCCCAGTGGCACGGGAGAGGATCCGTCCAGCCCTCTCCTCCTCTTTTCTGACGGCATCCCAGTGTCTCAAAATTATCGGCACTATGGTCTCAACGGCCCCTATGGTCAAGTGGGCACTGTGGCGTCTACGGCCATTTCAAAGGGGCTTCCTTCTTCAGTGGAATCCGGAAGAACATGAGCAGCGTATTTTTATTTCCCACAGCATGAGAAACAGCTTATTGTGGTGGCTCCAACGCAAGAACCTGCTCAATTGCCATTCCCTAGTTCCCATCACTTGGGTCATCATTACAACCGACGCCAGCAACTCTGGTTGGGGAGCCCATTGCATGGCAAAGATTGCTCAAGGGAGATGGTCTCCACAAGCCCACTCCCTGGTCTCCAACATCCTGGAGCTCCGTGCGGCTTTTCTAGCTCTTCAAGCTTTCCGCCATCTGGTAGAGGGCAAGTCCGTGCTTCTCCCAATGGACAACACCACGGCAGTGGCTTATGTGAAGAGACAGGGTGGTACCAGAAGTCTCTCCCTTCTTCAAGAGGTAGACCCAATCATGACATGGGCCCAAGCCCATCTGTCCAACATCTCGGCGGCCTACATTCCGGGGCCACAGAATGTCCAGGCAGATTTCCTTTCCAGAGTCCAGTTGAATCACAATGAGTGGTCTCTCCACATCGACTCATTCAAGTGGATTCTGTCACTAGGGGTCTCACCCAAAGTAGATCTGTTTGCATCTCCATGCAACCACAAACTGGACCGGTACTTCACACGCAGCAGATGTCACCAATCCTGCGGGACAGATGCTCTGACCGACAGATGGGAATTCAGCAGGGCATATGCTTTTCCCTCGTTTCCCATCATCCTCAGATTTCTTCAAAGACTCCAAGCAGAAGATGTGGAGATCGTCATGGTGGCCCCTCATTGGCCAAACAGGTCCTGGTTCCCACTTCTCCTGCAGCTCAGTTATCGGAGCCCGATTCCCCTACCTCTCAGACCAGACCTTCTCTCGCAGTGAACAACATTACACCCTGCCCTGCTCTGCTCAGGTTAACGGTCTGGTTCTTGAGAGGGAGAGGTTGGAGTCACTCGGATGCCCTCCTGGGGCAATCCCTACCTTAATGAACTCCATAAGACCTAGCACAAACAGAGTTTACTGCAGAGTCTTGTCTAGATTCTTAGAATTCACGTACCCGGAGGGAAATCCTCCCTTGAATTTTGGAGTTCAAGAAGTTCTGAAGTTCCTTCAAGCAGGACTGGATAAATCTCTCTCAGTTGGGACTCTCAGGGTGCAAATATCAGCCTTATCGGTGTTCTCAGGGTTCCCCTGGGTCAAGCATGTACTCATACAGCAATTTTTCAAAGGTGCGGTCAGACTGAGACCTCAGAGGAAGCTAAGGTTTCCAAAATGGGACCTTCCTCTTGTCCTTAACGTCCTTTCAAGAACCAGTTTGACGGACTCCATCTCTATCAGAGAACTTACCATTAAGACAGCCTTTTTAGTGGCAATCACTTCAGCCAAAAGGGTCTCTGAGATCAGTTCCCTTGGTCATAAAGAACCTTTCCTCACGTTCTTTCCGGATCGAGTGGTCCTAATTCCGATGCTCAATTCTAATCTAAGGTATCATCGGTTTTTCATGAAAACCAGGAGATCGTGCTTCCTACCTTTCGATCTTCTGAGGATAATGAACCTCATCCCTTGGATGTAGGGAAGACTCTAATGGAATATCTCCAGTCAACATCTTCCTTCAGACAATCAGATAACCTCTTCGTCCTCTTCCCAGGCAAAAATAGAGGAAAGCGGGCCTCGTCAAGGTCCATTGCAGCCTGGATTGTGTCTGCTATTCAACGAGCTTACTGTGTAGAGGGTTTGGCTCCTCCGGAGGCGGTGACAGCCCACTCAACGAGAAGCATCTCAACGCCCTGGGCGGCTTCACATCATGTTGCACCAGAAGTAGTCTGCAGAGCAGCTTCCTGGTCTTCTGTAAACACGTTTATGACACATTATTGTGTGGAGCCAGCCTCCTTATCCTCAGTTAATTTTGGCTTGACTGTTTTGTCTGCTAATAATTTGAAGTAAAATTTGATTTGAAACATTCCCACCCGTGTGGCTTGGGCTAGTTATTTCCCACACGTAGGCTGCCATGGAGACTGTCAGGAAAACTGAAAATTCCTATCAGATACTTACCGTAATTTTCCTTTCCTGATGGTCTCCATGGCAGCCGGAGTTCCCACCCTCTGGTCTTGGATTCGGCTAAGATATGGAACACTGGCTGTACCTGCAAGCTGAAATTTATAGAGGGGGGTCCTATACCATTGGAGAGGAGGCGGGGTTAACCCACACGTAGGCTGCCATGGAGACCATCAGGAAAGGAAAATTACGGTAAGTATCTGATAGGAATTTTCCATTTTTTTTTCATCATTTTAGGCCAATATGTATTCTGGTACATATTTTTGGTAAAAAAAAATCCCAATAAGTCTATATTGATTGGTTTGTGCAAATATTATCGTGTCTACAAACTAGGGGAAAGATTTATGTAATTTTTATTTATTTATTTACTAGAAATGGCGGCGATCAGCAATTTTTAGCGGGACTGCGACATTGCGGCAGACAGATCTGACGCCTAACTGACATTTTTGACACTTTTGGGGGGACCAGTGACATTACTACAGTAATCAGTGCTAAAAATATGCACCGTTACTGTACTAATGACACTGGCAGGGAAGCCGTTAACACCAAGGGTGATCAAAGGGTGTCTCTGTTCTGTCTCCATGGGGAGTGATGGGGAGTGCCCGGCGGACATCGTGCCTGCCAGACCCGCTGATTGGCTACCCCTGTGGCCAATTGGCGCGTACGCGCACCGACACTGGCTGTCCCCCGAAACAACGTACAGGTACGTCGTTTTGCGGGACAGAGCTGACCAGCCGCAGTATAAGTATAGTCGCCGGTAGGCAAGTGGTTAATAAAAACCAATCACTGCTTCTCTCTCTTGTACAGAACGACTGGTCTTGTATTAGCCCCCCACCCCCATAATTTCTGCAGGCAGAGATGTGTGTGAACACCGCTCTAGGTCAGTCTCCACTAACACACAAACAAGGTGCTGACCCTGTCCATCGTGGATTCCAATGAGCAAAAAATAATTCTGGTTGTCTGCACTAAGTGCTAAGGGAGCTTGAAATGCGTTAGCTGGTGTTGCTGTTCCTCTCTATTTGGACATGTTTTTATGGACTATTGAAATTAATTTTACTGGACATGCGGCCAACAGGAATTCTTTTTTGCTCATTTCTGTAGGAAGACTTTAGTTGGTGATCCTGCTGGGTCCCTTCCACAACTCTGCTCTTTGCAAGAGCTATGTACAGCAAATTCATGATGTCACTTCTTCCTTTACAAGATAATACCTGGGTTTGCAAGGACATTTGGTGCATTCAAAGTGCATTTATATCATTTGTGGTTGTTAGGAAGTTCAGGCCCTTAGGTTCCTTGTTCATATTTTCTAACTCACTATGCTGTAAAGACTGGTGTTCCAGCTGCATTTTACACGTAGTAGTCAATGACTCATTCAATCAGAAAAACTACAGTTTCAAAGAAGAGGTCATCTACTGTGCTATATTGTTAGATGGCCTATAGTGATCAATTGTTCTTTTATATACTGAATGTATTAAAGCAGTATTAAACTGAAAGGCAAACATTTATAATATTGCAGCTTACCAATTCTTAGATGTGATGGATGTATTAGTTTTCTTTTCTAAGCTTTTCTTTCTTCTATTTTCATCTGGTAATCCAGCCAGTAAGTCAGTTGCTTTTCAAAAGCACAATCTCTCTAGCACAATGTATCAGTTTACATAAATGAGAGAAACCAGTTAATACTGGCAGGGGTGATTACAATGATCAAGCTTTTATTTATTCATGCAAAACCATTATCAGAAAACAGGGCCGCAGATAAGAGGGGGGGGGGGGGGGGGTTGGGATGTTCAACCCCCCCCCCAGAGCATCCTGCCACAACTGAAAAGCGTCTCTGCCCTGCTGCCTCTCATGGTGCCAGCGCTGCTACAACAGGCAGCACAGCAGTCCCTATGGTGAGCGGAGTGGATGCAGCAGGTCGGGACCGGTGTAAAATGAAAAGCGTCTCTGTCCTGCTGCCTCTCATGGCGCAAGCGCCACTACAACAGGCAGCAAAGCAGTCCGTATGGTGAGCGGAGTGGATGCAGCAGGCGTCTTTGCCCTGCTGCCTCTCATGGTGCCAGCGCCACTACAACAGGCAGCAAAGCAGTCAGTATGGCGAGTGGAGTGGATGCAGCAGGTCGGGACCGATGTAAGGCACACTGGCACAGGCACTCATGTCACTCTGTTATGGCCAGGCTGTGCTGGGTTCCCGGCTGACAGATCATAGGCCTGTACTCCCGCCCACCATGACCGACTGCCTCTACACTTTGTAATTCCCGCCTTGGCCTTGTCTTTGGAGGAGCATGGAGTGGAGAACACGCAAGGTAGCAGTGCTGCTGCTGAGAAGCCGAGCCTCCCTGTTTCCCTTTCAGCTTGCTGCCTGAGAGATTGACATCACATACCACTTACCGATGCTGTGCTGCCATAGGGGTAAGTGAGACTGTGGCAACTGGCAAAGTTTTTCACTAAACACTGGGATAGTGGGTTACCATTTTCCACTGCTAGTTTGGTACTGACAGTCCAGCCTGGCTCTGTCAGCCATATTGTGGTGCTGACTGCAGAGCTAAAGGGCTAAGGACTTACCAGGCACAACATGGCTGCCAGAGCCAGGCTGGACTGTTTGCTAGCCTCAGTGCCCTGGCCCTTTTTTGATTGTGTTATAAAGGCATTAATAAGCCTCGGTTCACACTAGGATGTAATGCAGAAAAACTGCAACGTGTGTCCTGCACAAGGCTGCCTTTAACGCAGGGCAAAAGGGATAGCTGCCCTGGACTCAGCCCCAGTCCTTGTTGTGGGGTGCCCTTTGAGCCTGCACTGCCTGTAAAAAAGATGACAGCCAAATGCTAATGGGGCAGAGTTGGACTTGAGCTGTCTGGTGGCAGGGCAGGTCTGGGAGGATGCGTGCCTGGCTCTCTCTAACCTCATCTTAAATCTCCCGGCTTGGTACTCCATCATCTCTCCCAAGTCCCAACCAACCACTACCTGACATGTCTTCCTTATCCGCCTAACAAACTATCACTCCGCCCCCTAACAATCAGAGCTGTTATCAGTGGGGAGGAGAGGGAGGGACCACTCTTCCTTCTTCTGTACAGCCCCTGCTGAAAGTCTGTGACCTGTCCTCATTGTCCGTGTCACACAGTAAGTAAATGACATGTGGTGTGGGGGCACTGACAGCTCCTTTTATGGTGATCAGGAAGGATCATTGTGAGTGTTTAGCAGACAATGTACAGGGATAGGAGATCAGACAGTACATGGAGCAGTGCAGTCTCTGACCCTCTCCTGTACTATGTCTGCAGTCTCTGACCATCTCCTGCAGTACGTCTGCAGTCTCTGACCATCTCCTGTACTATGTCTTCATTCTCTGACCATCTCCTGTACTATGTCTTCATTCTGTGACCATCTCCTGTAGTATGTCTGCAGTCTCTGACCATCTCCTGTAGTATGTCTGCAGTCTCTGACCATCTCTTGTAATATGTCTTCATTCTCTGACCATCTCCTTTAGTATGTCCTCATTCTCTGACCATCTCCTGTAGTATGTCTGCAGTCTCTGACCATCTCCTGTAGTATGTCTGCAGTCTCTGACCATCTCCTGTAGTATGTCTGCAGTCTCTGACCATCTCCTGTAGTATGTCTGCAGTCTCTGACCATCTCCTGTAGTATAAATATAATAAAGTCGCGCTAAAAGTTCAGAAATGAAACAGATGAGTGTCCATATATAAGTCCAAAATTATTAATAATAAACGGTTTATTATGTCTGCAGTCTCTGACTATCTCCTGCAGTACATCTGCAGTATCTGACCATCTCCTGCAGTATGTCTGCAGACTCTGACCCTCTCTTTCAGTATGTCTGCAGTCTCTGACCATCTCCTGTAGCATGTCTTCATTCTCTGATTATTTCCTGTAGTATGTCTTCATTCTCTGACTATCTCCTGTAGTATGTCTTCATTCTCTGACCATCTCCTGTAGTATGTCTGCAGTCTCTGACCATCTCCTGTAGTATGTCTTCATTCTGTGACCATCTCCTGTAGTATGTCTGCAGTCTCTGACCATCTCCTGTAGTATGTCTGCAGTCTCTGGCCATCTCCTGTAGTATGTCTGCAGTCTCTGACCATCTCTTGTAGTATGTCTTCATTCTCTGACCATCTCCTGTAGTATGTCCTCATTCTCTGACCATCTCCTGTAGTATGTCCTCATTCTCTGACCATCTCCTGTAGTATGTCTACAGTCTCTGACCATCTCCTGTAGTATGTCTTCATTCTCTGACTATCTCCTGTAGTATGTCTTCATTCTCTGTCTTCATTCTCTTACTATCTCCTGTAGTATGTCTTCATTCTCTGACCATCTCCTGTAGTATGTCTGCAGTCTCTGACCATCTCCTGTAGTATGTCTGCAGTCTCTGACCATCTCCTGTAGTATGTCTGCAGTCTCTGACCATCTCTTGTAGTATGTCTTCATTCTCTGACCATCTCCTGTAGTATGTCCTCATTCTCTGACCATCTCCTGTAGTATGTCTGCAGTCTCTGACCATCTCCTGTAGTATATCTTCATTCTCTGACCATCTCCTGTAGTATGTCTGCAGTCTCTGACCATCTCCTGTAGTATAAATATAATAAAGTCGCGCTAAAAGTTCAGAAATGAAACAGATGAGTGTCCATATATAAGTCCAAAATTATTAATAATAAACGGTTTATTATGTCTGCAGTCTCTGACTATCTCCTGCAGTACATCTGCAGTATCTGACCATCTCCTGCAGTATGTCTGCAGACTCTGACCCTCTCTTCCAGTATGTCTGCAGTCTCTGACCATCTCCTGTAGTATGTCTTCATTCTCTGATTATTTCCTGTAGTATGTCTTCATTCTCTGACTATCTCCTGTAGTATGTCTTCATTCTCTGACCATCTCCTGTAGTATGTCTGCAGTCTCTGACCATCTCCTGTAGTATGTCTTCATTCTCTGACTATCTCCTGTAGTATGTCTTCATTCTCTGTCTTCATTCTCTGACTATCTCCTGTAGTATGTCTTCATTCTCTGACCATCTCCTGTAGTATGTCTTCATTCTCTGATTATTTCCTGTAGTATGTCTTCATTCTCTGACTATCTCCTGTAGTATGTCTTCATTCTCTGACCATCTCCTGTAGTATGTCTGCAGTCTCTGACCATCTCCTGTAGTATGTCTTCATTCTCTGACCATCTCTTGTAGTATGTCTGCAGTCTCTGACCATCTCCTGTAGTATGTCTTCATTCTCTGACCATCTCTTGTAGTATGTCTGCAGTCTCTGTCCATCTCCTGTAGTATGTCTTCATTCTCTGATTATCTCCTGTAGTATGTCTTCATTCCCTGACCATCTCCTGTAGTATGTCTGCAGTCTCTGACCATCTCTTGTAGTATTTCTTCATTCTCTGACTATCTCCTGTAGTATGTCTTCATTCTCTGACCATCTCCTGTAGTATGTCCTCATTCTCTGACCATCTCCTGTAGTATGTCTGCAGTCTCTGACCATCTCCTGTAGTATATCTTCATTCTCTGACCATCTCCTGTAGTATGTCTGCAGTCTCCTGTAGTATAAATATAATAAAGTCTCGCTAAAAGTTCAGAAATGAAACAGATGAGTGTCCATATATAAGTCCAAAATTATTAATAATAAACGGTTTATTATGTCTGCAGTCTCTGACTATCTCCTGCAGTACATCTGCAGTATCTGACCATCTTCTGCAGTATGTCTGCAGACTCTGAACCTCTCTTCCAGTATGTCTGCAGTCTCTGACCATCTCCTGTAGTATGTCTTCATTCTCTGATTATTTCCTGTAGTATGTCTTCATTTTCTGACCATCTCCTGTAGTATGTCTGCAGTCTCTGACCATCTCCTGTAGTATGTCTTCATTCTCTGTCTTCATTCTCTGACTATCTGCTGTAGTATGTCTTCATTCTCTGACTATCTCCTGTAGTATGTCTTCATTCTCTGACCATCTCCTGTAGTATGTCTGCAGTCTCTGACCATCTCCTGTAGTATGTCTTCATTCTCTGACCATCTCCTGTAGTATGTCTTCATTCTCTGACCAGCTCTTGTAGTATGTCTGCAGTCTCTGTCCATCTCCTGTAGTATGTCTTCATTCTCTGATTATCTCCTGTAGTATGTCTGCAGTCTCTGTCCATCTCCTGTAGTATGTCTTCATTCTCTGATTATCTCCTGTAGTATGTCTTCATTCCCTGACCATCTCCTGTAGTATGTCTGCAGTCTCTGACCATCTCTAGTAGTATGTCTTCATTCCCTGACCATCTCCTGTAGTATGTCTGCAGTCTCTGACCATCTCTAGTAGTATGTCTTCATTCTCTGACTATCTCCTGTAGTATGTCTTCATTCTCTGACCATCTCCTGTAGTATGTCTTCATTCTCTGATTATCTCCTGTAGTATGTCTTCATTCCCTGACCATCTCCTGTAGTATGTCTGCAGTCTCTGACCATCTCTTGTAGTATGTCTTCATTCTCTGACTATCTCCTGTAGTATGTCTTCATTCTCTGACCATCTCCTGTAGTATGTCTGCAGTCTCTGACCATCTCTTGTAGTATGTCTGCAGTCTCTGACTATCTCATGTAGTATGTCTGCAGTCTTTGACCATCTCCTGTAGTATGTCTGGCACTAAATCAGTGTTTTTCAACCTTTTTTCAGTCAAGGCACCCTTTAAAAATTATGGACAGTCTTGAGGCACCCCAATCTAAAATGTAAAAACTATTATAATTGTTTTACATAATGCAACAACATCCACACGTAGGACACCTAACATTAGAGGTTTTTTATTCTTCCAAACAAATACACTTTTGCAAACTGGTACTGACTAGTATTCCAGTGTTTCTCTTCTCCCTCAGTTTTTCTCCATCACTCAGCTAATGTGACCCCAATGCTGATGGAGAGGGGCAGAGGAGGGCCAAACAAGGATGCTATGCAGGCAATCCATATAAATTGATGATGCCATTGGTCGTTAGGATGCCGGCAGCTAGAAGGTTGCAGGGTTGCACAGTGAAAACCTGTGGCTTTGTGTAACTAAAAGGAAGGCTTTATCCATACGCCGGCTTACCCCCCCTTTCACCACTTGGTACCTGATGCTGAACCCTTTCCAGGACAAAAAATTATCTACGGCCCTGTCAAAAAAGAAAAAATAAATAAATCTGTTTGCTGTAACTGAATATAAATTGTGAGCCTGAGTTTGGCTTTAATTTGTTAGTAGTTATAAATCTGCTAATTTATTCAACGCTACCCTCCCCCCAGAGTGGCAAGGCTGCTGTCTGCTGTGCCTCCTGTACTCATTCCTCCAGAGCTGTGTCTCACTAATACAGGAGGCATGTTACTGGCCAGATCACCGGGTGAAAACAGAGGGGGAAAAGGCCAAAGAAAAGAAAACTGATGCAGCCACCACATTGAATGATTTCATAAGCTGCAAATTAATACATTATTGGTTTTGGGTTTAATCCCTCTTTAACCTCCCTGGCGGTATTCCCGAGTGTGGCTCGGGGTTAATTTTCAGTACCAAAAGCGGTAACCCTGAGCCACACTCGGGGTAACCCTGTAGTTAAACTTCCCTTGTCCATACGAACCCCTGCTGTCCTCCCGCTGTGTTCTCCAGCTGATGCCGCCATCCGTCTTCCGGGTTTCCCTGCCCTGGGCAAGGCGGCGGAACCGGGCGGCAAATTCAAAAAAAGTAAACAAAACATGGCCTGATACATTGTAATCTGTTAGGATTACATTACTATATCAAACCATTTCACCTCAGTTTTGTCCCTAGTGTTTTGTCCAGTGCCCTGCCTGCACTTTTACTGTTTTATTCCTTTTCTTTTTATTAATAATTTTTTATTAATAATGTATTAATTGATTTATTATTGAATTTATTAATAATTTGTTAAAAAAAATTTTAACTTTTACAGTTTTTTTCCTAAGAATTAAAGAGGAAGTAAACCCTCCTCTGCAAGTTGTACCTATAGGTAAGCCTATGATAAGGCTTACTTATAGGTACTGTAAATATCTCCTAAACATGTACCGTTTAGGAGATATTTACCTTACATGCAGCCAGTGACATCACTGGCGCATGCGCTCTGAAGGAACGGCCGCTGGTGCCGTTCCTTCAGAGCCCCGTGCCGTGACCGCCGGCTCCCGCGCACGTGCGCGGGATTGATGTCACCGCGGCTCCGGCCAATCAGATGTCCGGATGCCGCGATCCCGGAAGACGGGCGACTGAACATGTCGCCCATCATACAGGTAAGCGGGCGGCACGGCGGGGGCTCGTTCTAAGGTAAGTATTTCATAATGAGCTAGTATGCGATGCATACTAGCTCATTACGTGTTTCTCTTTCAGGTTGAAAAAAAAAAAATTGTAATGGGTTTACAACCTCTTTAACCACTTAAGCCCTGGAAGATTTTACCCGCTTCCTGACTTTAACGGACAATTGCGCGGTCATGCAACGCTGTACCTAAACTAATTTGACGTCCTTTTTTTTCCCACAAACAGAGCTTTCTTTTGGTGGTATTTGATCAACTGTGCGATTTTTTGATCATGCGCTATAAACAAAAAAAGAGCGTCAATTTTGCAAAAATAATAATATTTTTCACATTTTTTTATATGAAATTCCCCCAAAAAAATGTAAAAATCTAAATTTTTTAACATTCTAGGCCAATTTGTTTTATGCTAACTATGTTTGGTAAAAAAAATTGCAAACAGCGTATTTTGATTGGTTTGCGCAAAAGTTATTGCGTTTACTAACTAAGGGAAAGATTTTTGCCATTTTTGTTGTTTTTTTTTTAACGAGTAATGGCGGCGATCTGCGATTTTTTTTTGCGGGACTGCGACATTGAGGCGGACAGATCGCACCCTTGACTGACATTTTTTTACACTTTTGGGGTTACCAGTGACATTACTGCAGTAATCAGTGCTATACATATGCACTGTTACTGTAAAAATGACACTGGCAGTGAAGGAGTTAACTTTATTGGAGAGGGAGGGGTTAAGTGTGTCCCTAGGGGCGTGTTTCTAACTGTGATTGGCTGTGGCTACATGTGTAAGAACAGAGATCAACGGTCCTACATAGTAGAACCGTGTGATCTCCATCCTTACACAGGGAAGAATGACAGGCGGCTTTGTTTACATTAGCCGCCTGCCTTTCTTCCGGTGTAACGGAAGATCGCGTGTGCCCGGCGGACATCGGGTCCGCCGGGCACACGCGCGGGGGGGTCCGTGACCACGTGGGAGCGCGCCTCCGGCGGCGCACGCTCGCTCCCTAGAGCCTCACAGTCTAGCGACATAGACCTACGTCGCTTTGCCTGTGAGGGGCTGACCGCCGCAGTAAATAGTCGTGCGGCGGTCGGCAAGCGGTTAAAGGCCTATGACATAAAACAACCGATTTCCGTGCAAAACAATGTACAGCTTTGACATTCAAAAATACTGACATAATCAGACCGCCAGGGAGGTTAAACTATTTTCGTAAACATATCAAATTAAAAAAAAAAAATACAGCTATATAACAACAGTTTAAACAGTTATAAATGTTAAAAAGTTGATTTTAAAATAATTAAAATTAGCCATCATTGCAAACCATTGAAAGTTTAATTTATGCATATAATAAATGACTTCATATCAGACTAACAAGTTCCTGCTGATTTTCTAAGCTCTAATTACCAGTATTTTCTCCAGCGCTATACAGCTGCTGTTAGCAGACCAATAAAAGGATAAAAAAAGAGCATCAGCAGTTGTTCGCTGGTCAGAAGATGTGAGCTGAACAAATAACCTTGTATATAGTGTAAGAAGACCTTTGAAGCCTGGTATATTATAT
Organism: Pelophylax lessonae; assembly: GCF_965119305.1. Taxonomy (NCBI): domain Eukaryota; kingdom Metazoa; phylum Chordata; class Amphibia; order Anura; family Ranidae; genus Pelophylax; species Pelophylax lessonae. Next base: position 252,469,427 of record NC_138770.1, on the reverse strand, counting down.
CACAAACAAAACTTTGCAGCCAAAGATGTAATGAGCTATAAAACTGTTGACAAAACAAATTAGTGGCTGGTAATTTTCTATGAACTAAAAGAAAAGACTCATTTCTTTTATTAGACCATCATATGGTTTACTGTGTACAAGATTTCAAATCTTGCGAGCTTTGAGAACAGTGTGTTTCAACAGCTCGTTCTCTGCAAGTGATTTGTAGAGCCAATAAAAATCGAAGTCCTTTTTCTCCCCCCCCCCCCCCCCCCCCCACACAAGTTTCAATACGGCTGCAATAACAGAGAACAAAGCACAAGCTGAATTATCGGTC
>NC_138770.1:252367364-252468911 GCF_965119305.1 Pelophylax lessonae | reverse complement strand
GATTTCACAGCAAAAGCATTAGAATTGCAATAACATATTGGGCTGTAACAACAGCTTTCTTTGTCCTCTAGAAGTCCATTATAGTATGTCCTCAATAGAAGGTTACTTTGCCATTTAGTTATAAAAATGTAACTTTACTTTTAATGCTAAAATGTGAAATTCAGGTAACTTTTTTAATCTGTTCTATGTCATCTGACATTTTCCTGATAATTATTATTATTATTTTTTTCATTTTAGTTACTTCAGCATATGAAAGTAACAATTTTCAGTTTCCTCTTGTTACCTGTGTGTGTCCTATTCTCAATCATTGGGCCATAATGAGCAAATACGACACTGTGTGAATATTACAAAGTTAGAACAGGGTAGCAAAGTGCCTTTGCTTTGTGTTAGTAAATGGGCTAACATTTATTGGGGGAATTTATTAAAGCTGCAGCGACACTTTTCTGGAGTTAATCCTTCTTGGTAATGTGTTGCGCCACATTTAATGAACCATCTGTGACACTTTGGGCTCTGATATCAATACATGTTCCAAATTTAGATAGTTTTAAAAAGCCCCACTTTTACATTGTGGTGCAATGCCTGCACCAAATTCAAAATACAATACCAAAAGTTTGTATCTTACGAAAGTGGAGGTAATTAAGACCGACTCTCTGGTGCAAACAGATCTTGCAAAAGTGTCTCACATGCATTCTAAAAGTGGTGCAGCCTGCACAAGATTTAAGTACATGTTCTAGACAATTACATGAATTTAGTGCATGCTGCGCCGCTTTTAGAACACACACAAGACCATGTCTGCACCAGCCTTTATGAATTCCAGAGATTTTGAGTTAAAGTGGTTTTAAACCTCAGACATGAAATATGAACAAAGCATATCCCTCTATAGTGTGTACTTGTCTCAATCAAGAACACTAGGCAGCGGCTAAACTACCAGGGTTGCAAAGATAGCACTTTAGACTGGGCCCTAGTTTTCCACCACAATGGGGGGGGGGCCCAAGACAGCAGGAATCATACATGCCATACAGTGGAGAGGGATCTCGGACCTGGGCAGGTACCAGCTACAGTGCACAAGCAGAGCGACTTACTTGTGTACTGAAGCTAGTGCCCGCCTGGGTCAGAGGCCCCTCCCCTCTCCACTGCATAGTGTGAACTGCTGGCCGTAGGTCCAAAATTAGATGCTGGGCACTACAGAGCCGCCGATCAATTTTTTTTTTCCATGTACTCTATTGGGTATTCTTTACAAATAACAACACTTACTGAGCTCAGGGACTAATTCCCTTGCAAAGTGCAACTTTCCTTACTAAGTGAACAGCCTATATGCCCAAAACACAATAATGAAAAATTATTTTTATGTTTCATTTACCTGGAAGTCCCATTGGTCCAGGATCCCCCTTCGGTCCAGCAACAGGTGTACAGCAGTCACAGCAGTTAAAGAAAAAATCAGCTGTTTCAAGAGTAAAATTGTCAAAAGGGTAAAGAGTGGTGGCAGTCCTGAAATCAGGGTTTAAAGTGGCCAGTTCAGTGGTGGTATCACTGGTTTCAAGCATGTCAGTGAAAAGAGTCTCCTCTGTTGGCGGTGCAAGTGAAGTCTCGAAAACATTCACAATCTCCATGTTGTACACTTTTTTAGGGGACTTGGTCGGTGGTGTTGTCTTTGCTTCCAAGTAAACTGTAGCAACCATAGTTATAAAAGTCGCTGTAGGCCAAGATAAAGTTCCCATTTTTTATCTGTCAAAAAGAGAAAAGGATGCATTATTCATGCCAAGCTTCTATATTTCAGTCAGCTTCCTTTTTAGCAATCTGGTATTATGGAAACTAGATTTAAAACGTGCATACACTATGCAAGGTCTTTGTGCCAATCCCATCTGTGATCTCCTGCCTGACACTTCCAGCTAGGCTGCTTATTGTACTTTTGGATTTATGGTGTTGAGAAGCTATGCCGATGTAGACAAATGTGCCCATTTAGAATTACAGTAATGCTGAAAATGTACCCAATCCTGCCATTAAATCGCTGACTGAAGGACTGCTTCTAAATCTACGCTTAAGAAATAAAACTGCATAGCAGGAAAGAAAGAGCTCCACAGTTTATGAACACATTCACAAAGCAATAATATTTTAAAAGTTTGTGCTGAGTTAGTATACTGTTTACATACCATAATACTGGGATATTGCTTTGAATTGAATTATACCACAGATGAAAAACGAAAAAATTTGTATTTATGTTCCATCCACTACAGATACAGTGTTGTACTGCAACTTATTGCTATCATCAGGACTTTAAACCACGGTTTTCTTTGTGTTGTTCCACAACAGTTATCCGTTTTTGTTTTTTTTTTTAACATTTGATATCGTAAGCAGGATAGTGCAATAAGTAATGAAATGACTTTGCCAAAGAAGAGGTAACATTTACAACCCTGTTGACAAGGATCATTTTGCATTTAAATTGATTCAGAAACAAAGCCTACTTGTTCAACGTGCTTGCTTTTAGTCTCCCACTTATAATGTGCAGATATCTGCAGTGTCTCACAAAAGTGAGTACACCCCTCACATTTTTGTAAATATTTTATTATATCTTTTCATGTGACAGCACTGAGGAAATGACACTTTGCTACAATGTAAAGTAGTGAGTGTACAGCTTGTATAACAGTGTCAATTTGCTGTCCACTCAAAATAACTCAACACATAGCCCTTAATGTCTAATCCGCTGGCAACAAAAGTGAGTACACCCCTAAGTTAAAATGTCAAGATTGGGCCCAATTAGCCATTTTCCCTCCCCGATGTCATGTGACTCGTTAGTGTTACAAGGTATCAGATGTGAATGGGGAGTAGGTGTTTTAAATTTTGTGTTATCGCTCTCACTCTCTCATACTAGTCACTGGAAGTTCAACATGGCCCCTCATGGGAAAGAACTCTCTGAGAATCTGAAAAAAAGAATTGTTGCTTCAAATAAAGATGGCCTAGGCTATAAGAAAATTGCCAAGACCCTGAAACTGAGCTGCAGCACGGTGGCCAAGACCATATAGCAATTTGACAGGTTGCACTCAGAACAGGACTCACCGTGGTCGACCAAAGAAGTTGAGTGCACGTGCTCCGCGTCATATCCAGAGGTTGTCTTTGGGAAATAGACGTATGAGTGCTGCCAGCATTGCTGCAGAGGTTGAAGCGGTGGGGGGGTCAGCCTGTCAGTGCTCAGACCATAAGTTGCAAACAGCATCAAATTGGTCGTCCCAGAAAAAAGCCTCTTGTAAAGATGATGCACAAGAATGCCCGCAAACAGTTTGCTGAAGACAAGCAGACTAAGGACATGGATTATTGGAACCATGCCCTGTGGTCTGATGAGAACAAGATACACCTCTTTGGTTCAGATGGTGTCAAGCGTGTGTGGCTGCAACCAGGTGAGGAGTACAAAGACAAGTGTGTCTTTCCTACAGTCAAGCATGGTATTGGGAGTGTTATGGTCTGGGGCTGCATGAGTGCTGCCAGCACTGGGGAGCTACAGTTCATTTTGGGAACCATGAATGCCTACATGTACTGTGAGATATTGAAGCAGAGCATGATGCCTCCCTTCGGAGACTGGATCATAGGGCAGTATTCCAACATGATAACGACCCCAAACACATCTCCAAGATGGCCACTGCCTTGCTAAAGAAGCTGAGGGCAAAGGTGATGGACTGGCCAAGTATGTGTCCAGACCTAAACCCTATTGAGCATCTGTGGGGCATCTTCAAATGGAAGGTGAAGGAGTGCAAGGTCTCTAACATCCACCAGCTCTTTGATGTCATCATGATGGAGTGGAAAAGGACTCTAGTGGCAACCTGTGAAGCTCTGGTGAAGTTCATGCCCAAGAGGGTTAAGGCAGTGCCGAAAAATAATGGTGGCCACACAAAATATTGAAACTTTGGGCCCAATTTGGATATTTTAACCACTTAAGCCCCGGAAGATTTTACCCCCTTCCTGACCAGGCCCTATTTTGCGATTCGGCACTGCGTGACTTTAACGGACAATTGCGCGGTTGTGCGACGCTGTACCCAAATGAAATTGACGTCCTTTTTTTCCCACAAACAGAGCTTTCTTTTGGTGGTATTTGATCACCTGTGCGATTTTTTTACTTTTTGGGCTATAAACAAAAAAAGAGCGACAATTTTGAAAAAATAACAATATTTTTCAAATTTTTTTATATGTAATTCCCCCCCAAAAAAATGTAAAAATCAAAAATGTTTAACATTTTAGGCCAATTTGTTTTCTGCTACATATGTTTGGTAAAAAAATTCACAATAAGCTTATTTTGATTGGTTTGCGCAAAAGTTATTGCGTTTACTAACTAAGGGAAAGATTTCTGTCATTTTTGGTGTTTTTTTTTTTTAACTAGTAATGGCGGCGATCTGTGATTTTTTTTGCGGGACTGCGACATTTCGGCGGACAGATCGGACCCTTGACTGACATTTTTGACACTTTTGGGGTTACCAGTGACATTACTACAGTAATCAGTGCTATACATATGCACTGTTACTGTAAAAATGACACTGGCAGGGAAGGGGTTAACTTTATTGGTGATGCAGGGGTTAAGTGTTTCCCTAGGGGCGTGCTTCTAACTGTAAAGGGGTGTGGCTAGTGATGTAAGCACAGAGACATACGATCCTACATAGCAGGATCGTATGATCTCTGTTCTTTCATCAGGGAGAATGACAGGCGGCTTTGTTTACATCAGCCGCCTGCCTTTCTCCCTCTCCACGGGGAGATCGTGAGTGGCCGGCGGACATCGGGACGAGCGGGGGCGGGAGCACGCCTCCGGTGGTGCGCGCTTGCCCCCTAGAGGCTCACAGGCTAGTGACGTAGTTCTACGTCACTTTGCCTGTACGGGGCTGACCGCCGCAGTAAATACTCGTGCGGCAGTCGGCGAGTGGTTAACTTAGTGGTGTGCTTACTTTTAATGGCTGTGTGTTGAGTTATTTTGAAGGGGCAGCAAATGTATACTGTTATACAAGCTGTATACTAACTACTTTACATTGAAGCAAAGTGTAATTTCTTCAGTGTTGTCACATGAAAAGATATGATAAAATATTTACAAAAATGAGAGGGTGTACTCACTTTTGTGAGATACTGTACATCACTTTAGTGACTGGCATCTAAATAGCTCTGAATCTAAGTATACAAAGATACAGGCTAATGTGTTTTATGGTTCGGGTGCTAACTCCTCTGTTTGCCCACTGCAACATTACCTAAACATTTAGGTGCTTTAGAGGAAAATTGGACATTAGACATCAGCTTCCAGGTTTTATTGTCAAAGCCTAATTGAACAAGCTGGAGTTAGAAGCTGATTGGCTACCATGCATAGTGACAGTGCTGGGACAAGATCATCTACATACCAAACTGCCCCCCTCCCCCCCTACATTATGTGTCAGCAAACCCCCCCTCCCAAAAAAAAAATGGAGCACTAATCTGCATGCTAACCCCCTAAGCATAAATCCCCCTTCCCCTTCCAGTAGAAATCTGCCCCCCCCCCACTGAAATCCCCCCTGCCAGCACAAATCTTTGCCCCCCCCCCACCCTTCAAGCTTAAATTCTCTCTCTTGCCAAATCCCCCCCCCCCCAAAAAAAAAACACCCCTCCTAACACAAATCCACTCCCATTCCCCCCTCCTAGCAAAAATCCCCCCACTCCTAACATGAATCATCCCTAATTATCCCTACTAGCACTAACCCCCCCTCCCAAAAAAAAAATGTCCCCTCCTAGCAGAAATCCCCTGCCCCCCTCTACCATATCATCTCTTCTAGCACAAAACTCCCAAATCCCCCCTCATTGCACCAATCCTCTTCCTCATATCCCCCAAATCACCATTCCTAGCACCCCCTCTCAAATTTCCCCTCCTAGAGTAATTCTTATCCTCTGCCACCCTCCAACTTCTCCTTCCCAACACAAATCCCCCCTTCCCATTTACTTGTGGTGCCCCCCACCTCATGATACCACAATGCCCAGGGCAGCTGTCTCTTCTGCCCACTCCTTGTTCTGGCCCTGCACAGTTGTACCAGATTTTGCACTCCCCAGTTTTAGTAAATTAACCCCAGTGTGACATACTGTACCTCCTAAAGGGTAAAAGAGTAGACTTCTTGACTTTAGAAAATGGCCAGTGTTTGCAGAGCATTAATGAAGAACTGAACTATGAAAGATCTGCCCAAAAATACATTTTGCAATGGCAAATTACTAGTTTTCAGCATCGCCTGAGGTTCTCCCAGGCCTTGTTCTGCACTTTTTCACTGTCTGGATAGGGCCATCTTGGTATATTCTTCCTCTTGTCAGTTTCCAGCAGGGAGAACAATGAACCACACATTGACCAGTTTAGGACTGCTCACCATACTTATACTGTGGCAGGGTGGCCCTGCTGCACCCAATTACGAACATGTACGTGATTTGGTGTTTTTAGTAGGGGGTGCGCGCACGCCCCGCCCGCCACCCCAGCTGGTGTTGCTATTCATTACAACACAAGCCGATCAGCGGGCTAATCGAATGACAGAAGAGAGCCCTGTGTTGGTAACACGGGGCTCTCTACAGACAGCAGCAATGTGTTAGTTTTTTTTTTTCTCCCTGAAAAGCAGGGAGTAGAAGCGGGCACATCATTCAGTAAAAGTAGCAAATACTATACACACTATACATTGTTAGGCACACAGTAAACCCTTTATTTGCCCCTAAGGCCCCTTTCACACATGCAGACAGTCCATTTCATCAGTTCATTCACATCAAAACAGATAAAGTTTTTATCAGTTTTCCATTAGCTGCTCATCAGTTTTTTTTATCAGTTTTTCATCAACTTCTCATCCGTTTCTGCTCAGTTCTTTTTTACATCCACTAACAATACAAAAACGGATGGAAAATGGACCATTTGTCAGTTTACATCAGTTTTTTCATCCGATCCGTTTTTTTTTTATGGAAGAAAAATACGAGCTTTGGTTCATTTAAAAAAATGTATGATGATGGATGCAGATGTTAACAGATGTAAATGGAAGATGATCCATTTACATCTGTTTTTCCATAGAGATGCATTGATGTCCATTTTTCCATAGAGATGCATTAATGTCTGTTTTTCCATAGAGATGCATTGATGTCTGTTTTTCATCCATTAACGGATGGATGAAAAACATACAAACGGCCTGTATGTGTGAAAGGGGCCTTTAATGTTAACCCCTTCCCAGCCAGTGTCATTAGATCAGTGACAGTATATGTTTTTGGCATTGATTACTGTATTAGTGTCACTGGTGATGTCAGCTGATCAACGCATTTGGTAGTATAACATTTTTATTTTTAAATTCTAGTATATAAACTATATCGTTTGTAGATAATTTTCATGCAAAACAATTAATATACACTTATTGGGATTTTTTTAGCAAAGACATGTAGCAGAATACATTTTAACCTAAAAGGATGCAGAATTTTTACATTTTTTTATTGGATATGTTTTATAATAGAAAGTAAATACTATTGTTTTGTTTTTGTTTTTTCAAAATGTTCAGCGCCGGTTCACATTACCGCGACGCTACTTGCAGGGGCGACCTCCGAGATCGCGGTGCGAGCAGCGCGCCGCGACCTCGGAGCGGCCGCCACGGACTTCATAACATTGAAGTCTATGGCGGTCGCCTCCTGGTCGCCCCAAAGAAGCTCCGGACCCTTTTTCTAGGTCGGAGCGACTTGTGTCGCTCCTATTAGAACGGGTCCGCAGCTTCCCTATGGGTGGCGACCTGCGGCGACCTGTGAGGCGACCAGGTCGCCTCACAGGTCGCCCCAGTGTGAACCGGCACTTAGTCTTATTTTGTTTATATATTAAGAAATAAAAATCCCAGTAATCAAATACCTAAAGCTCTATTTATGTGAAAAAAGGATATACATTTTATCTGGGTAAAGTGTTGCATGACTGCTCAATTACCAGTTAAAGTAGCATAGTGCTAAATAGCAAAAAACGGCCTGATCATGAAGGGGATAAAATCTTCTGGAGCTTAAGTGGTTGGTGACATCACCAAATCCCATGAGACTAACAATCAGAGGCAGTAGTAACATAGATTTTACACTGCAGATATACAGCCCTGAGGCTGCAAGCACATGAGCACATGCTGCCTCTATAAACTCAGCTGACATTCTGACAGTTATCCCTGACTTTTTGCTATTGACACTCCTGTTTGGGAACCTTACCCCTTTACAAGAAGGGGCAGTCACTGTTCCCCTAAAACGCATTGATTCAATGTACTTGTTGCTATTTTCAGCAAATGCCTTCTAATGCAGGTCTAATGCAGTCTTCCGACTTGTATCCTCCTGGACGCGGGTACTCCTTACCCACCTTTCCAAGTACCAGGAAATGCAATGCTATTTTGAGGAGGAATTCAGCACAAAAGGAAAATGTTGCACTGTGCATAAATATCATTTCTGAATGTTTCATATAACATAGCAGACCTTTTGTTTTTAAGATCTGGTCTACTTTAACATGGCGCTGATTTTGATGGGTGTCCACTGCCCACTGTTCCATTGTTGTTTAAAAAGAACACTATAAGCCCAATTGAGGTTTCCTAAAAAAAATATTGTAAACACATTAAAGTTCTGCAACACTAAGTGAACATTGTCTTACTGGTGTTTTGTCAATAAAGCAGCTCCAGTTCCCGTAAAGCCCAACTCCAGAAAACTTGAAAATGTTCCCTTTGCAGTGGGGTTTACGTGTACTGCAGAGGGTAACTGCTCATTTAATGTAGGGGAGAGTAAAAATGCTTATACTTACCTGATCCCCCACCTCCCAACCAGACAGCATTCCCCTACTCTTCACCGGCAGAATATCCCTTGGCATCATCATGTCCAGTGCAGAGCTATGGACCCTGAATCTTGGTGACATCAGGACCTTAGACCGCTGAAGTGTATGGGTAAAAACATTGTGGGGACAAGTCTAGTAGCATGGAGGAGCCAAGGGCCTAAACAAGCAATTAACACATTTAGTGTGGGTGCAGCCAGACCACTACAAATAAGTTGCAATTTTTCCAGAGCTGGGCTTTAAATCAGCCTGTCCTCTGCCAATTTGATGTAAAAAAGGACTGCTGTTCTCTGTGCAGCAGTCCAACAGGTACCTCCACTTCCCGCTAAGTTACAGCTACTGTATATGAACAGCGTGGGAAAGTTTTAGAAGTTTCAGTTGTTTGTCTGTGCCCCACTGATAGTTGTCACTGGAATACCAGATGAAGAAAAAGGTGCCAGTTGGGGTGTACTTGATTCAATGACAACTGTAATGACAATTGGTTCTTGTCAAACCAATCTCTTAACATTCTACGAGGAGGTGAGCTTTGAGCTAGATAGGGGCAGACCAGTGGATGTGGTGTACTTGGATTTCGCTAAGGCGTTTGATACAGTTCCCCATAAGCGCTTAATTTATAAAATAAGGTCTGCAGGTATCGACAGCAGGGTTTGCTCTTCGATATGGAACTGGCTAAAAGGGCGTGTCCAAAGGGTGGTAATAAACAGCGCATACTCAGACTGGTCCGAGGTGGTAAGCGGGGTCCCCCAAGGCTCAGTCCTGGGACCAACCTTGTTCAATTTATTCATAAACAGCATTGAGGTCGGGATCAGGAGTTCGATATCAGTTTTTGCAGATGACACAAAATTGGCCAGGGCAATAACTGCACAGCATGAAGCAGATATCCTACAGAATGACCTGGACAAAATAACGGAGTGGGCTACGACATGGCAAATGAGGTTTAATGTGGAGATGTGTAAGGTTTTGCACTTGGGGACTAGAAACATAAAAGCACAATACACGTTAGGAGGGGAACCCTTGGGGGAATCAAAAATGGAGAAGGATCTGGGAGTCTTGGTTGATGATAGATTAGGCAACAGCATGCAATGTCAAGCGGCAGCTGCCAAAGCCAGCAGAATATTAGCATGCATAAAGAAAGGGATGTATTCCCAAGATAAGACTATAATCCTTCCACTTTATAAAACTCTGGTCCGACCACATCTGGAGTATTCTGTCCAGTTCTGGTCGCCAGTCCTCAGGAGGGATGTGTTGGAGCTGGAGTGAGTCCAGAGAAGGCCAACTAAACTGATTAGGGGATTTGAGGACCTTAATTATGAAGAGCGTCTGCAATCGCTTGATTTATTCTCCCTGGAGAAGAGACGCCTGAAGGGGGACATGATAGCAATTTATAAATATCTCAATGGGCATCTCAGCTTAGAAAAAAAGCTGTTCAGTCGAAGGGATTGCATGAGGACTCGAGGGCATACAATGCGATTAGAGGAGAAGCGTTTTAACCTCAGGCAACATGGGGGGTTCTTTACCGTTAGGGCTACAAGATTGTGGAATTCTCTACCACAAGAGGTGGTTTCTGCGGGTAGTATGGTGGCTTTCAAAAGACTCTTAGATGTACATCTCAAGGATCAGAACATTCAGGGCTATGTGAGATGATTACAGCCACACACACCTACACAGGTTGAACTGGATGGACTATTGTCTTTATTCAACCTCACCTACTATGTAACTATGTAATTTTCAAAGGAGAAATTTCAATAAACAAATAAAATGTGCAAAATTGTATATGAGTTCAATGTCATGGTAGTTTGAGGGAGCTAACACGGGGCTGAGAACTCTCCCTGCCTTTATTTGACAGTTCTGGGCCAAATGTAAGGAACCAATCAAGAAATCCCAATCAAATGGACAGCCATAGACAGTCTCAATGATAAAAAATGACCAATAACAAGCAGTTCCATGGTATCTAATCTGTGTTAAGACCTCTTTTAGTTTAATGTTCTTAACAACATTTACATTACCAAGTGCCCTCCTTGGCCCTTTTGTATCACGTTTGAAGCTAGAATTCTTTGTAATCACGTTACACCATTATTCGAGCATAATCTATAATATATATTAAAATCCACCCAATGAAATTATTCTGCAAGACGTGAGACAAATGATCAATTTTTGTAATATGCACACTGAGCATTCCTGAGGATCATGTGCCATGTATTTATAGTTTTCACCATCCATCCACCGCTTCTCTTTTTATTTTCATAATAATTCAATCTCCAACTATTCCTCTGTGCTCATGTGAAATTAGTACTTGTATCATCTGCCTTGCTCACAGGTTTTTATGCAAAATGTCTCACGCAATGGAATTTTTATTTGGTGTGCTTGGGTCATGCATCATACATGATTCATTTTTGTTTTATTTAGAATGTTTAATATATAGCAAATAACATAAAATGCATAAAGCAAATATGGCAAATAGGAAACAGATGGAAAGATGCTCACTGTGTGGATATGCAGAGGCGAAGGCGATGACCCTTCCGAGAGCAGTTTTGAGAAGCAGTATTCATTCCGAAGGGAGAAGAAATAATCATTCTATTTCTCATATCAAAATTGAAATACATTAGTTTCATATCAGAAGCATGGCTGAGACGCCACATGTTTCAGTATCAGTGCATTATGTTCCAGTAATTCCTGCCTTCAGCAAATGCCTCTTCTCATTTTATGGAGCAGTGTCAATCATTTTTCTCTGTTCTTTAATAGATTGCTTTTACTTTGATTTTTTGGAGTGGCTGGTATTGAGAAAGTCATCAGAATACACTGATGTACAGTTTTATTCCTCTCTTGTAATGAACAATTAATAGCTTTTAAAAGCGATTAGGCCTAAAACTATAATGGAGGAGTTATTCTGAGAATGAGTGCAGAGCAGTACCATGTTAACCAAAATAGCAACCAATTTAGATTAATGTACACTGGAAGAGTCTTCATTCCGAGGTATACATAGTGATAACTTAACCACTTAAGCCCCGGAAGATTTTACCCCCTTCCTGACCAGGGGGTATTTTGCGATTCGGCACTGCGTGACTTAAACGGACAATTGCGCGGTCAAAAACGCTGTACCTAAACGAATTTGGCGTCCTTTTTTTCCCACAAACAGAGCTTTCTTTTGGTGGTATTTGATCACCTGTGCGATTTTTTGATCACGCGCTATAAACAAAAAAAGAGCGTCAATTTTGCAAAAATAGCAATATTTTTTACATTTTTTTATATGAAATTCCCCCCCAAAAAAATGTAAAAATCTAAATTTTTTAACATTTTCGGCCAATTTGTTTTATGCTACCTATGTTTGGTAAAAAAAAATCGCAAAAAGCGTATTTTGATTGGTTTGCGCAAAAGTTATCGCGTTTACTAACAAAGGGAAAGATTTTTGTCATTTTTGTTGTTTTTTTTTAACGCGTAATGGCGGCGATCTGCGATTTGTTTGCGGTACTGCGACATTGCGGCGGACAGATCGGACCCTTGACTGACATTTTTGACACTTTTGGGGTTACCAGTGACATTTCTACAGTAATCAGTGCTATACATATGGTAGTGAAGGGGTTAACTTTATTTGAGAGGGAGGGGCTGTGTGTGTCCCTAGGGGCGTGCTTTCTACTGTGATTGGCTGTGGCTTCAGATGTATGAAGAGTGATCGACGGTTCTACATAGTAGAACCGTATGATCATCCTTCATACACCGGGGAGAATGACAGGCAGCTTGTTTACACAAGCCGCCTGACTTTCTCCCTCTCCCCCGCCGATCGCAGAGTGACCGGCGGACATCGGGTCCGCCGGTCACACGCGCGGGGGGGGGGGTGCGTGACCGCGCGGGAGCGCGCCTCTGGGGGCGCGCGCTCGCTCCCTAGACCCTCACAGGCTAGCGACGTAGACCTACGTCGATTTGCCTGTGAGGGGCTGACTGCCGACGTAGATCTGCGTTAGGCAGTCAGCAAGTGGTTAATACCAAAATACTAATAAGAACCAACTCAGAGTTTTTACACCTCTTCTAATTTTCAAACAATCTACTTAAAGTAGAACTATAGGCAAAACTTTTTTTTTTCATTTTGGATAGAGCAAGGGAGGGTTACCCCCGTCAGATTTTTTTTTTCCACCATCTGTGTCCCATTGTAGGGATTTTTCTTCACTTTCTGTCTCATAGCCAAACTGGAAGTGAGAGGAAATCCCTGAAAAATAAGGAAATTCTTTGGGGACCCCCGGCTCACCAGAACTAGTGTCCCCATTGGAAGATTTCCCCTCTATTACTTTTCAGGGGACAACCTAAAATTTGGGATTTTCTTTTACTTTCACTTTCAATTATAATGTTAAATATTACAGATAGGAAGAGCTGTATCTCCTTAACGGGGGCACAGACAGCAATAAAAATTGAAAGGGGGTTCTTATAACTCTCCACTCTATCCAAGTACAAGTTTTGTCTTTAGTTATACTTTAAATCTCTAGAGGATCGTTTTTGCCAACAGTCAGACTGTTACATACTGTAACTGTATCACAATAATTCAAATTGTATAACATTTGACTCTGTATGAGGAAACATTTAGCTAACCACTTGCCGACCTCCTGTCGCAGATATACTGCGGCAGGCTGGCTCGGCTGCGCGAACCGGCGTATAGGTACGTCGGTTCGCAGGAGCGGGAGTTCAGGGGGGGCGCGCACCCCCATTAGGCAGAGAGGAAGCCAATCCACAGGGGTGGCGACCGCGATTGCTGCCAGGCACCCGAGATCGCTCCCCGTGGAGAGAAAATGACAGTCTGCTGTTGTAAACACAGCAGATCCTTATTCTCTTTGGAATGAACACAGAGCGCCTGTGATCCTACTATTTAGGATCACAGGTCTCTATGTTGATTCCACAAGCCCATCCCCCTCACAGTTAGAAAGCACCCCCTAGACTCACATCTAACTATTTTATCGCCCCTGGGTTTACTCCTTCTCTGCCAGTGCCATTATTACAGTAACAGTGCATGTTTTTAGCACTGATTACTGTACTAATGTCACTGGTCCCCCCAAAAGTGTCAAAAATGTCAGTTAGGGGTCCGATCTGTCTGCCGCAATGTCGCAGTTCCGCTAAAAATCGCAAATCGCCACCATTACTAGTAAAAAAAAATGATAATAAAAATTACATAAATCTTTCCCCTAGTTTGTAGATCACTTTTGTGCAAACCAATCAAAATACGCTTATTGGGATTCATTTTACCAAAAATATGTAGCAGAATATAAATTGGCCTACAATGATGAAAAATTTTGATTTTTAATTCTTTTTTTTTTATTGGGAATGTTATATAGCAGAATGTGAAAAATATATATATTTTTTTTCAAAATTGTCACTCTTTTTTTGTTTATAGCGCAAACAATAAAAATCACACAGGTGATTAAATACCAACAAAAGAAATAAATATATAGTGTTGCGCAAATAAAAAATTATTAAATTAATTAATTTGTGCTTAAATTATTAAAAACCAAAAATATTTATATGTGACATAATATTAAAGTGCTAATAAAGTGGTAAATATAATATAATATAATACTCATAGAAAAGAGAAAATATATAGATATAAAAGTCTCATATCCCCCTGAGGAAGACACGTGATCCCTGTGTCGTCACGCGTAGGGGAGGGGAAAGGACGGACGGAGCGATACACTATTGTCTAGGTGAGGCTGTCAGCTATCGGTGCACGCTGTGGAGACCGGTGGCGCTGTGAAGTCTCTCCCACTATACCACCACGATTTCCACCATTTACTTGATGCTATTGTCCAAGTGCATGTGTTGCACCTACAAATGTGAGTGAGATTTTTCCACCTTTATTTAATAAAAGCTGATTGTTTAAGGATTTCATACACTATTGCAAGTCTTTTTGTTTGCATATATACTGCATTGATTGAAGCTGCAACTCCTGTGAATGAGAGGAGCCCTGAAGGATATGGATGGATGATCCTTTTGGGATAACAATCTATGCGCTCTTTTTAAGGATTTGAGGTGAGCACCCATTCACAAGGGGGTGCACGGCTGGCTGTCCACTGTGACACTCTGGGAGCACAGATCACTTTAGAATTACATTTTGGACTTTGTTTATTGGCTTTTTGCACTTTGCACACTGGACTTTTATATCTATATATTTTCTCTTTTCTATGAGTATTTTATTACATTATATTTACCACTTTATTAGCACTATTGGCACTTTAATATTATGTCACATATAAATATTTTGTGTTTTTAATAATTTAAGCACAAATTAATTTAATAATTTTTTATTTGCGCAACACTATATATTTATTTCAATTAAGGACACTATTATGAGAAGTGGAGTGTCTGCGGCAAATAACTGATCGATTTAGAGCCTCTATTATGAGAAGTGGAGTGTCTGCGGCAAATAACTGATCGATTTAGAGCCTCGAGGACTTATTCCTTATACCAACAAAAGAAAGCTTTATTTGTGGGGGGGAAAAAGGACATCAATTTTATTTGGGTATAGTGTCGCGTGACTGCGCAATTGTCTATTAAAGCAATGCAGTGTTGAAAAAATGGCCTGGTCATTAAGAGGGTAAAACCTTCTGGTCCAGAAGTGGTTAAAACTCAGAGTTTAGAAAAAGTTACAATTTCTGTCTTTTAGTGTTTCTTGTAACTCACACCTGAAAGATTTTCCTTTACATATTGTCACAGGGATTTTACAGGAAAAAATCGGATCGGCACTGAGACATGTAGAATGCTTCTTTCATTTGCCCATTACATGACTTGGACTGAAAATATAGTGATTGTTTGCTGTCTGACCCCATTTGAGTATTTTAAAAATGAGTTCAGGGTATCATAAAGATTTATTTTTATGGTATCTTGTTAGCTATCTATTTGTACTTAGTATATACCTAAATGAGGGTCTAACAACTCTCCCACAGGAACCCCTCAATGGTTTTGTCCATCAGAAGTGCATCAGCCTTTGAGAAAACTATCATGGGTATCTGATTGCTCCAGACAAAGTGTTAAATAATAAAATAGTCAAATAAAATTATACCCCTTATGGGGAAATATATTGAGTGTGCTCATTAAGGCTGGGTTCATACCTATGCAGGTTGTAGTTTGCATATTCCAGATGCATTTTTCAATACACGTTTTCGATCTATTTAAGGCTATGGAAGAAAAAAACATAAAATAGTTCCTGGCTATTTCCATATAATGCACAGATGTGAAAGTGACCCATAGGAAACCATGTTAGATGGACTGTAGTTTGTTTCTGCAAAACTGAAAATGAACTAAAAAAATGCATAGGTGTGAACCAGACCTAAAGTGATAAATGAGGTTCAACATCTGCAGAGAATGATAGGGGATCTGATTTATGAGGTACTGAAGGACAATACAAATATCTAAAACACATTTTTTATTGCATCAGAAATATGTTTAAAATTACATAAGATCATAAGTCACATAAAGGAGGCTGACTAAATTAAAGGTGCTAAACCTCCATACACCTCCACCTACATATCACTGACCAGGTACATCTACATCATTTGTGTTATAATGTAGTTGTTTCCACATCATGGTGCTGGCAATCAAATGGAATTATACCACAGTTAGGGATATACAAGATGGCAGTGTTTACTACCTTGCCTAATCCTAGTTCTAACACAAGTGCCCAGAGCAGCGTGGGAGATGTAGGCTCAAAGGAGAATCTGAAACACAGTGAAGCTGCAGTCATGACTATAAGGCCCACAAGCACCAGAAAAGGGGAAGGAGGGTATAGAAGCAAAATCCTGGGAAGGAGCCAGGGAGTTGGAAAGAGACACAACAACAAAGTGTTTGAAGTCTTGCTGCGCTTTGTTAAACCAGGCCAGGCTGGACTGCGTCTGATGGAATTGTATCAGAGCTGAGCTGAGCACTGAGCCATGGAGGTATTCCATGGTGGAGCACCCATTATCCAGAACCGCTGTTCGAGTTGCATTTATCCGGATTGACATCACTGCAGGTGTTTTAAGGAGGCCCCCTTTACAGACAACTCGCTTATGCTTGTGGACTGCCTCAGAAGGATCCGGTGACCCGCACAACATCCATAACCAACAGTTAACTGTTGTTTGCAACTCAGGTCCGTGGACAGGCCGTTATCCTTTATTGACATTTTTCCCCCATTATATAGAAGCTGAACCCACTTTCTGTCATTTTCAGCTTAGAGCAGCAGCTAATAATGTCAGAGCAGGGGCGTAACTACAGGGGTTGCAGGGGTTGCAGGGGTTGCAACTGCAACCGGGCCCCATGCTCCAGGGGGCCTATGCGGCTCTCCTGTACACCTGGATAGTAGGGGTGGCGGGGGCAGCATGTAGAGAAATCACTGTCCTCCTTTTTCCTCCTGTAGCTGCAGGAGGAAAATGGAGGAGATTGGTTCCTCTGTATGCTGCCCCCGCCACCCCTCCTATCCAGTTCACTTGTGTTCTGCTGTCTCTGAGACCCTGTGTGCTCCCCAGGTCACCCCCAGGGGATGAGCCCCAGGCCTGAAGGGAAGGGCCCCAGCCAGGGGTCCAGGGGGCCCTTCATGGTTTCATGCACCGGGGTCCTGAAGGTTCTAGTTACGCCTCTGTGTCAGAGGTAGCCATCAAAGCTGTTTTTACTTCAGGCTTCTGATTTTAATTACTCTTTGTGCACCACTACTTGCTTCATGGTACTCTAATATTAACTCCTCCCAATCCTCTCTCTACATTGCTGTCCCCTTTCCTTTGAATGGGTTTACTGTCACCTAGCTGCCTTAAAGGGGTATACCCACAAACTAAATTTAACTCCTCACTTAACTGTTCCGAAACTTCGTCCCTAGACACATTGCACTGCTTTTGCGCACCAATGGTAAAGGGTCCGACTGTGTCAGCAGAAGCTTACATTAAATAATTGTTTAGATCCTGTTGCATACCTGGGGGCAGAACTGCATTGCTGGTAGTATATCAAACTCACCGGCCTAAGCCTAGCCCCCCTTTTCTGAAAGCCCTCAGGTGAAATAGCCTATTGTACCTATTATTAGTCCTCCACAGTTACTTTGGACATAATTTCTCAGTCAGAGAGCTACTGTTTATGCTCTTGGTGCTGCAGTACATGCTGAGTCTATCTTTAAAGGTACCTGGGTTAAATGCATTGTATTTGTGACACTGAACTACTGATCTGCTGTGTTACCATTATACTTTGATCTATTAATACAATCCGCTTTTTTCATAATGATCAGTGTGTGCCATTTTTGTGTGACTGCTGGAAGTTCCCAGTCAAGGTATTCTGGAGGTGTTAGCAGGATTGAGGCTTCCCCCTAGGGCCAGAGAAAGAGCAGAAGACCCAATATTTCCAGCATGTCCTGTAGGTAGCACTACATCAATTTGCAATTGCCACCATACAGCATATCAAGAGCTGGGTTAATCCAGATTATCCATCCAAAGATTACCTACATGGTCCCAGACACTCACATTCCCTTTATTAGGTGTGGTAGCACAGAAATATAGCATCCTGGACTGAGCTTCTGTTTATGTCTGTATGATGTCCCAACGTCCTGGAAGATGGACTCATTTTTACCTGTTCCTGTACACAACATAGGAATCTGGGGAAGTCCAGAGTGACATGGCAATTAGGGGACATTTGCAGACCATTTACTGACCAATTTTGGCTCTGAGAAGGTCTACAGTGCTGAACCTTTTATCTGATGTAACATCAAGCAACTGTTTCAGAGCAAAATGGAGACAGCTTTGGCTTTGATAACTTATTGAGAATAAAAAGTCTCAGAAACCCAATGGTAATTTTTTTTTTTTATAGAATTTTTGTATGGGTATCTTAATACTTTTGACAAGTATATTAAAACTAAGAAGATAACATTATAAATTTTATCATGGGTTAGGTAACTAAATATAACTAAACATGCCTAATCATGCAAAAAAAAATGCAATGTTTGAGTTCTTTTAAAAGGCAGCATGTCCTCTAAAGTAAAATTTTATTTTAACAAGTAAGAGAGACAACCCTTTGGTATATGGAGAAAGAAAAGCGTTGTTGTCTTGCTGGCACCATGTTTAAGAAGCCATAAAGTACTTTATCAGAATTGGTAATCAGCACTACATTATAATACAATATGGATTTTAAAAAACTGCACAAAACATCTCTTTACCAAAAGTTATCATGATGCAATCAGGGTAACAGGTGGCTGCATAGTATAGTCTGTAGCAGACCCTATAACAGGGGTCTCGATACTTTTCAAACAAAGGGCCAGTTAACTGCCCTTTAAACTTTAGGGAGGCAGGACTGTGTCCAGTGGGAGTAGAAAATGCCCCGCAATTGGTGGGAGTAAACAATGGCATAAGCTTGGTGGTCAGTGGGAGTAAAAAAATTGCATCATTGGTGTCAGTGGAAGGAATAGTGTCCCATAATTGGTGGCAGTAGGCTAATTAGTTCCTCATCTCTGATGTCAATAGGAGGAATAGTGCCCGATAATTGGTATCAGTGGGAGAATTATGTTCCCCATCTCTGGTGTCAGTGAGAGGAACAGTACCCCATTGTTGGTATCAGTGCGAGAATTAGCTCCCCATCTCTGTTGTCAGTGAGAGAAACAGTACCCCATTGTTGGTGTCAGTGGAAAGAATAGCGCCCCAAGGGCAAGATAAAAGCAGGCAAAGGACCACATTTTGCCCACGGGCCACAGTTTGGAGACCCCTGCTCTATAACAACAGGCAGTCCAGCTAGGAATTACTGCTTCAGTAAAACAGTTCAGAACTGTTGGGATTATCTGGGATAATCTTAATAAACCGTGTCTCTTTCAGTAAAGTCCAGGGTAGCTCTGGTAAAACAGGTAAACAGCTGGAGGGAATAAATGCTCCCGGACAAAATGGCCACCCTATTGGATCTGAAGTACTCTGGTAGCAATTGTGGAGAGTTTCCCAACAGTAGATTAGTCATTTGGAGAAGTTGCATGCTACAAGGCCCCTGCCTGGCTGCCCACACTTTGGTTCTGGCAGGCCTATCATCTAGTTGCAGGTCATTTGCCCAACTACCTCTGTCCCGTCAAGTTTGGTCTCTCTGACCCCTGAGAAATGTAAGGCAAAGTACTTGTCTTCACTGGGCATGTCCGGAAACTCATTAAAGTTGTGGGAAATGGAGTTAAAGGGGTCTGAACCTGCAGACCTTTAGCATTGTGAGCCAATGAGTACTCTGCTACAGCACCAAAACTTAATAGTGCATTGAAAGCTATAGGCCCAAAAAACCATTAAATGCAGCAGTTTTAGTATAAAACCCATTTACTCCAGAAAGAAATCACTGCTATGTTAGTAAATTATACATTTATAAAATATTATCTGCTTGTAGAATGATTTCAGTAATTTCACATATTATTTGACTCATAACCGACATTGTGTACGTAGGGCAAGTCTTGAACTTAAGTTCTCTATCAGATACACGATGTTCCCCAATTTACATGAACAAATGAAGGTAGTGTACACGATCAATATTACTGTGGTGAACATGCTGTGATAAGCCTGTGCCAATATTCTTCTCCAGAGATGAGAAAGTCTCAGAAGTCAGCCTGTATTTGAGAACAGTTCAAGAGAGTCTCATTCCCTAGGAGTTAGAGAACCAGATGGAGCACGAAATAAAATCTGTCCCATTGACTTTTCTTTTCTGAAGTGACTTGTATTTTCCTCCAAATCCCTGAATGTCTGTGAACAATCCCTGTCATTGCAAATGATGTGCTATTCAGACAATTACCAGAGTTATGGAGTTTGCAACTTTACAGATCTGACTATCAATTGAAAAGCTGGCAGAAACTAGTCACAGCAGGACTGCTGGCTTAAGACTTACCAAAATGATAGACATACACCAATAGAAAATGGAATATAGGCTCTTGATTCAAATCTAAGATATATAGTGACAGTATTTAGGTCACTTACAGTATTTTAGATACATGTAAGTATATACAGTATATAAAACACGTTAAATGACATCAATCAGTTAAATAGCAACACCATGAAACATTCAACAAATTACAAGCTAGATAAATGTAAAAATTGTTGTTAGGCACTATTTCTTAAAATTTGGCCCTCTAACAATTTTCCCAGTTCACCCTTGTCATCTAATGAAAAGGCAACATCCTCCACAAATGTATATGTCTTAATATGTCCTTTTGTTGGGCTTTTTTATGGAAAAGCATGGGGGAAATAATCTCTATTGAATTCCTACACACATCACCTAAGCACACATCTAGAAAGGTTTCCAGGTGAAATTCCATTTTTGTCATATTTTTTATATAAAATAAAAAATATAAACATATGTATAAGCACTGCCTGGGCCAGGAAGTAAAACTTCAAAAGGACAGGGAGGCCAAAGATGAAAAAAAATGATTGAAAATAATGGACATGTAACCCAAAAGAATTGACATCCTTGGGTCATACAGAGAGGCAGGCAATGAAATAGAAAGGATATGAAGCAACAGATTTTGTACAGGTGTGGCAGCATGACAGCAAAGTACCATAGGTTTTAAACCTTGGGGTATTACCAACCTTGGAGCGAAGAGGGAGTTTGACAATGAAAAACACCTTTTTTTTGTTCATTTGTTAAATTATTTTAGGTTACATTTGAGGACCTTTGGTACAAGGTACTAGATATACTGTATGCAGATGCGGTTGAAAATGTTTTATTTATAGATTTTTTTCCAGATGTCAGTTCTCCAGCAAATTGCCATGGACTATTTAAGACAATAGAGAAGCAGAGGGATATTCTTTATACCTTCAGCATGTGCCTAATTTGTAATATCCAAGCGGTGTCTGGCAACAACCGCCTCCTTTCTTTTTTCCTGACCAGCATTGAGACATGTAGAATGCTTCTCTCATTTACTTGTTACATGACTTGAACTAGACATGTAGGGGATTTTTTCTGTCTGACCCCATTTGGATATTATGAAAATTAGTTCAGGATATTATAAAGGTTTCTTTAAATCTGTATCAAATAATCGATCTATACACAGTTAACTCTTTGTACTTGGTATATACTTAAATGGGGGTCTAGCAATTCTCCCACAGGAGCCCTTTAATGATTTTGTCCACCAGCACTGTGAGAAAAGCATCACAACATTTAATTGTTCAAAAATAAAATAGACAAAACAAATGATATCCCTAATGGGAAATATTTAGAGTATGGCCAGTAAAGTTATATTAGAGGTTCCACATCTGTAGGTGTACAACAGTCTTGAGAAAATAGAGGATTGGATTTTTGAGGTACCAAATGGTCCCATACACTAATTTACCCTTATGAGGTGTGGCAGCAAAGCAACAGAGCAATAGGGCATCCTGGACTTTGAACCTGGTGAGTCTTATTCGATGATGAGAGGTAACATAAGGTGGCAGGGGAGAACCTACTACAGATCACCAGAAATTAAAATATGGTTCAAAATGCTTACATGTCCACATATTTCAAATCATTTTATTTCTGATCCAGTCATAGACTGTATAATGGCCCATATTTAGTTGTAAATATTACATTCTAAAATTGCCTATCGTGGTTTTTTTTTTTTTTTTTAATATTGAACAAAGGTTGAGTTTTAATAAATGTATTTAATATAATTTCTGACATCAAATATAACAATAACCAAGAGGAAAAAAAGGTTAACCTACCTGAAAAATATTTCAATTAAGTAGAAGTCTGGTGTTTGTACTTTGTAATGTATTTTTAAAGTTATTTACTGACCTTATGTTTAATTTTTTTTTTACTTTTACTTTTTACTTAACATGTTGTTTATGTATATATGACTAGGGCCATAAGCCTAAATATAGCGTTTACCATTTTTTAAAAAAATTTGTGGAATTGAAACTGAAATGAGAATGTAATTTCTTACAGAAAAAAAACTGTTAATGCGTGTTATTTGCTATAATACATTCAACAATATGGCACAAAGCATAAATGTTGAAAACAGTAAAGGAATTACATTTTTGAAAAAAAGGGATATGATTAATCCTGAACAGGTCACTGGAGCCTGGGGATCCAAATCTTATTGGTAACTCATAAGCCAGTCCTAGAGTAACGGTTTGTGTAGTAACATAAACAATTGAATACTGTACATGATTTTTTTTTTTATTTGCACAAACATCCAAATTTTCAGGACAAGCTTTCGGGGTGTATCCCCTTCTTCAAGGTCCAAGCAGTACTAATAATCCTAATAATCACCTCTAGCATGTAGTAACACAGATCTAAAATTAGATACATAGGTAAATAAGTTTAAATCCTATTCTTTCTATTCACAGGTAAAATGGAAGAGGTAATCTGTTATATTTGTAATTAAACAGGTTCCACTGGAATTAATGTCTGTAAGTTAAAACATCTGATTCAAAACTAGTGATTTATTAGTTATGGTTGTGGTCATTTCGGCTACCCATTTGCTTGGTGTATATATCTCCTTTTTTGTTTTTTACTAACAGCATAATAATTAATAACTTTGTACTTATTTCGTGATAATTATATAGTATAGTCTTAACAGACAATAACTCACACTGATTTGTGATAAAATGGCCTGGCAGGTCTTGCAGAGATGATCAACCATGTGTACAAATCTCTGTTAGAGCAATTCAGCAAAACTGCAATTAGGATAAGAATCATAGGAGTTGGGATTTGGTGACTGTGGAGAGAATCGGCAAAAACTTGAGCTTTATCACATATGTACAATATGTGTGACCTTATTTCTTTTAAGGCTTGCGTAGATGGGTTTCAAATTCAGAAGCGAGTCATACGGTGCTTCTGAACTGTTTTGATGTGCATTTGTTGCTTTGATTTGCCATTCAGTTGCTCAAGTAGTTGCTTCAAGCTGCTATTGAGTTGCATCCAGCTGCTTCTGAGTTGCATCAAGCTTCATTGAGTTGCTTTTGTATTCTCACTGATTTCTAAGTGGATAAAAAGCAGCTCTGATGCAAACAAAGGCTTATGTTCATGAGACCTAGAGCAGATAATATTTGTGGAGGCCACCTAGAGCCATCAAAGTGTGTCTGCATCATAGGAAGTACTTTATAGATACGCATGAGCTGTTTACAACTTCATTGCCAAAACTCAGGCCTCCCATGGGAAGTGCCACTTGTCTGGATGGTTTGGTTGTCCTCCTGTGAATATTTGCTGCTAATACAATCACTTTTACACGTCTTCAGTGAATAAGTTCTGATTGCTTGAAAAAAGACCACTATAAAACCCAGTACACGTGTTTGCTATATTTATTTTCAATTTAAGCATCTTCTGCTTTTTTTTTTTTTTTTTTAACTTGTCATCAAATTCCAAATCCTAATATTTTTTTTAAATTGGCGAATTCAAGAGACGAAGTTTGTGTACATACCGCAGACACAATACAGATAAAGTAAAGAACATAACATATAAGGTTATAAAAGGATAGGCACAGCAAGATATTCATTAATTCTTGTAATACTAAAATAAATTATTGTAACAGAGACCAGTAACTGCAGGGCAAAGTATGTATGACACTGAACACAAAAGTACAAGGCAAATAGAATATGCTTCAGCATTCTATAATATTCTAAACACTATGGCTCATTGTCTTACTTTTTGTAATGAATGTCAATGTCACCAGGGTGACTGTCAGCCCAAGCACTTGCAGGGCTTGTGATGTATTCACATCCTCTCAGTCCTGCGGTCAAGGTCTGAATGTTCTTATTGAACAGAGTGCATATACTTGCCAGTCACGAATTGTGTTTTGTGAAATAAAGATATTTCAGTTGCAGGAACAGCATTGCCAATTATACTTAGCAATTGTGATTTCTTAGCTGCTCCCAAATGTTAATCAGTCCACCGCATATACTCAGAGTCCTTTCAACTCACATTGGGAAAGAAGGGCAAATATATAAAACAAGCATCATTGTTATTTCTTACCTGATGCCTTCTCTTTTTATCATGGATACAGTTCTTGAAAGGCACATTGGAACATCCATCATGGACTTTACTACGAAGTAATCTATTTAACTGCTTTCGTCATACTTGTTCAGCCAATCCAATAGGGGGGAGCAGCAGTCTTGTTGCGGTGTTTGAGCAAGCCTTTTAAATGTGATACTCATGAAGTTGTAATCTGAGCAAACTCTTATGTATTGAATCCTGTTCTGTTCTGTTTTATGCTATGCTGTCTTCTTTTTAAGCGAGCAACAATCTGCTGCACAAAACAAATTGCTGTACAGAGTTTACTACACAAACAGTTGGTACAAGTCGATATGCATACTATCATTGCCAACATCATAACTGTTCATCATTTCACTATTGTAATGCAAATTTGTCATATGTAAGGCAAGATCACAGTGCTGCAAAGAAGACTGAAACTCAAAACAAATCACTTTTACTTGTTATATTTATACTGCCAGCATTGAGTATTCAGCAGTGGAAAATGGAATTGTATGTATATCATGTATATAAAATATCTACAGTATTTAGCAATAAAAATCATTCTGAACTATTTTTTCAACTGTTACAAAAACGTATGTATAAAAAAATAATTTGATGCCTTGAGTAAATTTTATTGGACTCTTAAGCTTAATAGTCTTTATAAAAAAAACTTGAAATAAACAGTGTGAGGCACTGGCTGGCAGGATTGAGGGTGGTGTATAGATGTCACCTGGGTTTCTCATTTACGCATCGTGAGGGTCTCCAGGATTTGCAATCGCTTTTTGTTTTTTCAGATCTTAATACATTCTGAACTGGGTCCTGGGGACTGGAGCCTTTGTAGAGCTTTGGGTTGGGATAAGCCTCCATTCCTAGGCCCATACTTTCCCTGGTAGCCAGATCTCATTATTAGTCTCAGCAATCCACAGGCCTTTCTATAGGTGAGCTGACTGGTGCTAAAGGCTTTTTCTTTTGCTCTCTCAGTAAGAGCCTGCTGGTGGGTAAAAAGGCTCAAAAAACTCTAAAAAGACAAACAAAACACTAATGTATACGTGATGCCTGTTTATTTTGGGAACCCAATTGGCACACCCTATTATTCAGGAACTGACATAAATTTAGTAAGAGGCCTAGACAAGCAGATGATTTGTGTTTTGCTATGGAGTTGCTATACAAAGCCCTCCTGAACTGAACTGTGTTTATTTATTGCCTTACTGAATAATCCAGCTTGAACTGTCCCTGGTTATCTTAGTTTTATGTACAGTTGCGTTTGCTACTACAGTTGTGCCTGTCCCTTTTACAATATGTACTTAAGGAAGTTTAGATGGCAGCCTGGGAATTATATGTGTTATGGTCAGCTTATCTTCTTTAACCACATTCAGGGCAGCCGATAGGGCAGTACAACCAGTCCTGTTGTACCAGGCCCGGCCCCATCAGGGCCCCCGGGAGCTTTATAGGCAATGTCTGCCAAATAAAGAAATAGGGCTTACTAAAATACCCTCCCCCTCTACTACTACATGATTTGGGGGTGTATAAACACACTTTCCTGGGGCTTATCAGGTCAGATGTGGGGCCCAGGAGGTCGGAGCATTGCAGAGACTTTTTAATCAATTTCAGGGCATAAGTACATGCCCCACACTGCAACCTGCTCTGCTAAATTAAAGTTCCAGTCGACTGGCTGCCTTCACTGGTGGAGTGATTTTGAGTACATGTTTCATTCCCCCAGGACAAATGTCGAGACTGACCTGAGGATGCTGACACTGACAGGGAGCAGCAGCACTAGTCCCAGGGCAGAGGCGGGGGCATGGCAGCAGTGTATCACACAGTGAGTGACACAGAATCCTCAATGTGTCCTATGAACATCAGCATTAGGGTATACACACAGTACATCAGGCGATCTATAGCTCTGTCACAGCGTGTCACATGGCAGTTAGGGTGCTGACTTTGTTCAATTATGGCTGTGCTGAGTGTTACAGACTGCAACCCAGTACAGCCATAACAAAGTCAGCAATGAGCTGCCATGTGATACACTGTGGCAGTGCTATAGATCAACTGCTCTCCTGTGTGTATATCCTAATGCTTATGTTCATAAGACACAGTAAGAGTATACTTTACATTTGTGTTTTGGGGGGAGGGGCTGTGCTTTTTTACTGCCCCAACCACTCCTCTTTAACCCCTTAATGTCAGTGTCTCCCAGCTTTTTAAGAGGTTTCTGATTCTGGGAGGTGGGGCGGTGTTCCTGACCATGATTGGCGGTCACATGATCAGAAAGCTCCCAATTAGAAGTAGAGATCAGGAGCTTTCCATTAGCCGCTGATAACTGTGCCAGAAGTGCACAGGGTGCACGCTCTCAGCACAGCTCTGTTTACATTCTGGTACGCATATATGCGACCACTATGTTTTAAGGCCCACCTGCCGAGAGGCCTTATATATGGGTGCATATGGCGTGAAGAGGTTAAGAACTTTCCAAGCTTTCCAATTAGGGCCGCCTGTCATTTTTCCATTGAAAGCGCTATGTAGGTCTACACCTACCTCTATGTCCATTCAGGACAGCAAAAAACTATGGAAAAGGACTGCATCTTTTTCCATTTTTCCAGACCAGACTAGAGTCAATTTACAAATGGTCACCCATAGAGCCATCACAATTCCACCCTTCTCCGTTGTATGGTGCATACAAACACAAACTGAACAGGCGAAGTCAAGGGAGGGGCCAAGGTTGGGGCAGAGGGCAGGGCCAAGGATGGGATTAAAGGCAGGGCCAAAAGGGGCACCATCAGGTAGGCTGTATGGGGCCTCATGATTTCTAACAGCGGCCCTTACCACATTGCTGTAATATTGGGCAAACCAGACAAATTTAAGAAGTGTTTTTTATTCTTAACAGTCTAGAACCATGGTATAGAAAGCATGAATGCTGGCCAATGCTCATTATATTTGCTATGTCAAATAAAATGTGTCTATCAGCATTGCATGTTTGACAAACAGGCCACATTGTTCCCTTATAGACAAAAAATGTTTTTTTATAGAGTCTTCTGTAATATAACTTACCTCTAAAGAACCAAAACTTTAATTAATATTATGTACTGGCTACAGGAAATCAAAGGTACTTTTTATATATTTTAAATAAAAGGACTTAAATGTTAGCAGGCCTCACTATGCTTGTTAATTTTTTTTACCAGATATTTTCTTACCAGATAGCATAGACCATAAATTATAATGGTCATAAAAGCACAAAATTACCCGGCATCCGAGATAGGTGATGGCTGCTAAGCAACTGCTCCAAATGGATCAGGAACAAAAAAAATGAAACAAGCGTAGTGAGGCCTGCTAACATTTAAGTCCTTTTATTTAAAATATATAAAAAGTACCTTCGATGAGTTGTAGATAGGCATAAACCAGTAAAAAAACAGCAGACTGTCAGCTCTTGAAAAAGGAACATCGTGAGTGACGGCTAAGCAAGCGTGAGGTCTTCAGTGACAGTCAATCCTGCCACATTTCGTCATCGGTGACATCTTCACAGGGGCAGACCGAACATCATATACCCATAATATACTTGGAAAGATGTCACTATGCTATCTGGGTAAAAGTGTATGCTAAGTGTTGGTGCTTGGTAGTGGATTTCATCAATCAACGTTGCTTATACACTTTTTTGCACTTTACAGACACTTTTGTTTAATATTGAAAAGGACTTTTTCATTGAAAGATCTTTTTTATGTTCATCAGACACTGGATTTTGTATCTATTTCATTATATCACTTTCATATGATTGATTTTTTCAATTATATATTTGGCTCATAATTTATTCGCTGCATGTTTAGTTGTTTTCCTGCCACATTATTTACCATATGATTATTCATGATTGCACTACACCCCAAAAATCAAAGTGAAAAAATGTTGCAGCAAGCTAGTCCATTTTGCTCAAATTTAATAGCAGCAACTCAAAAATGGTACTCGGTAGATTGTATGGCCCCATTTGCTTGTATGCATGCCTGACAACATCAGGGCATGCTCGTAATGAGACGACCGATGGTGTCCTGGGGTATTTCCTCCCAGATTTGGACCAGGGCATCACTGAGCTCCTGAACAGACTGAGGTGCAACCTGGCAGTGTCAGATGGACCAAAACATAATGTCCCAGAGGTCTTCTATTGGATTTAGGTCAGGCGAGTGTGGGGGCCATTCAATGGTATCAATTCCTTTATCCTCCAGGAACTGGCTGCATACTCTTGCTGCATGAGGCCAGGCATTTTCGTGCACCAGGAGGAACCCAGGACCCACTGCACCAGCGTAGGTCTGACAATGGGTCAAAGGATTTAATCCTGGTACCTAATGGCAGTCAGGGTACCATTGTCTAGCCTGTAGAGGTCTGTGGATCCTTCTATGAATATGCCTCCCCAGACCATCACTGACCCACCACCATGCTGAACAATTTTACAGGCAGCATAATGTTCTCCACAGCTTCTCCAGACCCTTTCATGTCTGTCACATGTGCTCAAGGTGACCCTGCTCTCATTTATGAAAAGCGAATGGCGCCAGTGGCAAACCTGCCAATTCTGGTGTTCAATGGCAAATGCCAAACCAGCTCCACGGTGCCAGGTGGTAAACACAGGGCCCACTAGAGGATGTCAGGCCCTTAGGCCACCCTCATGAAGTCTGTTTCTGAATGTTTGGTCAGAGAAATTCCTACCAGTGGCCTGCTGGAGGTCAGAGCTCTGGCAGTGCTCATCCTGTTCTTCCTAGCACAAAGGAGTAGATACTAGTCCTGCTGATGGGTTAAGAACTTTCTATGGCCCTGTCCAGCTCTCCTAGAGGTACTGCCTGTCTCCTGGAATATCCTCTATGCTCTTGAGAGTGTGCTGGGAGACACAGCAAACCTTTTTGCAATGGCCCATATTGATGTGCCATCCTGGAGGATTTGGACTGCCTGTGCAACCTCTATGGGGTCCAGGTATCGCCTTATGCTACCAGTAGTGACACAGAACCTAGCCAAAATGCAAAACTAGTGAAAAACAGTCAGAAAAGATGAGTAGGGGAAAAAATGTCAGCGGCCTCCACCTGTAAACCATTCCTGTTTTGGAGGTGGTCTCAATGTTGCCCATCTAGTGCACCTGTTGTTAACTTCAATAACAACAAAGCAGCTGAAACTGATTAACAACCCCCTCCACTACTTAACTGATCAGATCAATATAACAACCCCCTCTACTACTTAACTGATCAGATCAATATACCAGGAGTTTTATTGACTTGATGCTACACTCTGATTGAAAAGTGTTCCTTTTTTGCGCAGTGTATATATAAACCAAAAAAGTGCAATTAACAATCAAAATATACCATAACTCAATATATGATGCCTAAATAAACATATACTGGTGAACAAAACAGTAAATAAAAATGCATTCATTTAAAAAAATGTTCCACAATCACAAACAAATATAGTAATATAGATTAAAATAAATACTCAATAAAAACAAAGTTCATGCACAGGTGCAGGAGTGCTGACTGGAAATCACACATGATCACTCCTGTTCTTTAACTCCAAACACAGCATCCTACCAGAGATACCAGACCTCTAACATAAAGGTCATAAATGCATAAGGACTGTCCAAGGTAACTGTCAGGTGAACCCCCTTAGGCAGGCATCACAGTTCCTCAAAACATAATAAATGGACCAAGGAGAGAGGAAAAGGACAGATTTATAGTGCAAAACTGTCACACAGTTTTACTGTAAAAAGCAACGATGGGTACTCACATGGGGAAAAAACTAAATATAGCATGTATCAGCCAAACGCTGTAAGCAAGCGTGAAAGTGTCAGCCACATGGCTGTAAGGTCACTGGTCAAAGGATACCTACACACAAAAAATATGATTATATATATATATATATATATATATATATATATATATATGTATATATATATATATATATATATATATGTATATATATAAATGAAAGGAACACTTGAAATTCTTTAAATATATCAACAGCAAAAAAACTAGGGCAGAGCATATTGCACACATAATTAACGATGATGGGAGGATGGTTACAGAGGACACTGAAAAAGCAACCGTGCTGAATTCTTTTTTCTCGTCAGTCTTTACGCAGGAAAAGGAAGGGTACACTGACCATGACTGTATGGTTAGTAGTAATACACAGGACTTGTCACTATGGCTAACAGAGGGGGAAATCAGGGAAAGACTGGATAAACTTAACACAAACAAATCACCAGGCCCGGATGGCGTACATCCGAGAGTGCTCAAGGAACTCAGTATGGTCATATCTAGACCACTGTTCCTGATCTTTGCTGACAGTATTAGGACAGGAGATGTACCAGGGGATTGGAGGAAGGCTAACGTGATTCCGATATTCAAAAAGGGCCAGAGACATATCCCGGGAAATTATAGGCCTGTCAGTCTGACATCAATAATATGTAAACTTTTGGAGGGGATGATAAGGGACTATATCGTAGAGTATGCTAAAGACAACAACATCATCAGTAGTAACCAGCACGGGTTTACAAATGGGCGTTCTTGTCAAACCAATCTCTTAGCATTCTACGAGGAAGTGAGCTGTGAGCTAGATAGGGGGAGACCAGTGGATGTGGTGTACTTGGATTTCGCTAAGGCGTTTGATACAGTTCCCCACAAGCGCTTAATTTATAAAATAAGGTCTGCAGGTATCGACAGCAGGGTTTGCTCTTGGATACGGAATTGGCTAAAAGGCCGTGTCCAAAGGGTGGTAATAAACAGCGCATACTCAGACTGGTCTGAGGTAGTAAGCGGGGTGCCCCAGGGCTCAGTCCTGGGACCAACCTTGTTCAATTTATTCATAAACAGCATTGAGGAAGGGATCAGTAGTTCGTTATCAGTTTTTGCAGATGACACAAAATTGGCCAGGGCAATAACTGCACAGCATGAAGCAGATATCCTACAGAATGACCTGGACAAAATTACGGAGTGGGCAACGACATGGCAAATGAGGTTTAATGTGGAGAAGTGTAAGGTTTTGCACTTGGGGACCAAAAACATAAAAACACAATACACGTTAGGAGGGGAAACCTTGGGGGAATCAAAAATGGAGAAAGATCTGGGAGTCTTAGTTGATGATAGATTAGGCAACAGCATGCAATGCCAAGCGGCAGCTTCCAAAGCCAACAGAATATTAGCATGCATAAAGAAAGGGATGTATTCCAGAGATAAGACTATAATCCTTCCACTTTATAAAACTCTGGTCCGACCGCATCTGGAGTATTCTGTCCAGTTCTGGTCGCCAGTCCTCGGGAGGGATGTGTTGGAGCTGGAGAAAGTCCAGAGAAGGGCAACTAAACTGATTAGGGGGTTGGAGGACCTTACCTATGAAGAGCGGCTGCAATCGCTCGATTTATTTTCCCTGGAGAAAAGACGTCTGAGAGGGGACATGATAGCAATTTATAAATATCTTAATGGGGATCTCAGCTTAGAAGAAAAGCTGTTCCTTCGAAGGAATTGCATGAGGACTCGAGGACATACAATGCGATTAGAGGAGAAGCGTTTTAACCTCAGGCAACGTGGGGGGTTCTTTACTGTTAGGGCTACAAGATTGTGGAATTGTCTACCACAAGAGGTGGTTTCTGCGGGTAGTATGGTGACTTTCAAAAGACTCTTAGACTTACATCTCAAGGATCAGGAGATTGAGGGCTATGTTAGATGATTACAGTCACACACACCTACACAGGTTGAACTGGATGGACTATTGTCTTTATTCAACCTCACCTACTATGTAACTATGTAACTATGTAACTTTTTAATCAGAGTATAGCATCACATCAATTAAACTCCTAAGATATTGCTATAGTCAGTTAAGTAGCAGAGGGGGTTGTTAATCAGTTTCAGCTGCTTTGGCATTAATGAAATCAATAACAGGTGTACTAGATGGCCAACAATGAGACCCCCTCCAAAACAGGAATGGTTTTACAGGTAGAGGCCACTGACATTCTTTTCCCTACTCATCTTTATTGACTGTTTTTCACTAGTTTTGCATTTGGCTAGGGTCAGTGTCCCTACTGGTAGCATAAGGCGATACTGTACCTGGACCCCATAGAGGTTGCACAGGCAGTCAAACTTCTCTAGGATGGCACAACAATATGTGTCATTGCCATAAGGTTTACTGTGTCTCCCAGCACAGTCTCAAGAGCATGGAGGAGATTCCATGAGACAGGCAGTTATTCTAGGAGAGCTGGACAGGGCCGTAAAAGGTCCTTAACCCATCAGCAGAACCGGTATCTTGTGAAAGGAGGAACAGAATTAACACTGCCAGAGCCCTACAAAATGACCTTCAGTAGGCCACCTGTTTGAATGTCTCTGACCAAACAATCAGAACCAGACTTCATGAGGGTGGCTTGAGAACCCGACGTCCCCTAGTAGGCCCTGTAATCACTGTCTGGCACCACCGAGCTTGATTGGGATTTGCCATTGAACATCAGAATAGGCAGGTCCACCACTGGCGCCCTGTGCTTTTCACAGATGAGAGCAGGTTCACCCTGAGCACATGTGACACCCGTGAAAGGGTCTGGAGAAGTCATAGAGAATGTTATGCTGCCTGTTACATCATTCAGTATGACCAATTTGGTGGTTGGTCAGTGATGGTCTGGGGAAGCATAACTATAGAGGGACGCACAAACCTCTACTGGCTAGAAAATGGCACCCTGACTGCCATTAGGTATTGCGATGAAATCCTTGGACCCATTGTCAGACCCTATGCTGGTGCAGTGGGTCCTGGGTTCCTCCTGGTTAATGACAATGTCTGGCCTCATGTGGCGAGAATATGCAGCCAGTTCCTAGACGATGAAGGAATTTAAACCATTGAATGGCGTCCATGCTCGCCTGACCTAAATCCAATAGAACAACTCTGGGACATTATGTTTCGATCCATCCAACGCTGTCAGGTTGAACCTTAGTCTGTTCAGGAGCCTAGTGATGCCCTGGTCCAGATCAGGGATGAAATACCCCAGGACACCATCTGTCGTCTCATTAGGGGCATGCGCCTTTTTTGTCAGGCATGCATACAAACACGTGGGGGCCATACAAACTACGGAGTACCATTTTTAGTTGCTGCAATTAAATTTCAACAAACCGGCCTAGCCTGCTGCATCATTTTTTTCACTTTGATTTTTGGAGTGTCTTTGAAATCAGCCCTCTGTAGGTTGATTATTTTCATTTCCATCAAACAATGTGGCATCCTTTCGTTCCTAACACATTACCCAGTCCATATCAGTATAGATATCCAGCATGATATTTTTCCCCATTGAGATCTGATGTATTTTCAAAGTGTTCCTTAAAATTGTTTGAGCAGTATTTTGCAGCTTTTGGTCCTTAGATGTGATGGCTGCATTCGTTTCCTTTTTTTCTAAGCTAAGTAAATTTTCGGCAAATGCAAAAAACACCTGTTGATCTTAGAAACATAGGAAAGCAAGGGCAGAACAAAGACCAAGTGGTCCATTAAGTCTAACCTTTTTTCTTTTTTTTTGTTATACATGTTTTGTATTTTTTATTATTATTATTAATTATACAGGATTTATATAGTGCCAACAGTTTACCCAGCGCTTTACAACTTGAGGGTAGACCGTACAAATACAATATACTTTAATACATTAGGAATCAAAGCTTACAGTCTAAGAGGGAGGGTCAAGAGATACACGAGGTAATAACTGTGGGGGATGTGCTGATGGAGAAAATAAATCTACAGTTGTTAGGTAGGGCCAAGATAGGTTTCTCTGAAGAGATTAGTTTTCATGGATTGTCAGAAAGTAGACAAAGTAGGAGATAGTCGGACAGATTGAGGTAGAGCATTCCAGAGGATGGGAGAGGCTTGGAAAAAATCCTGGAAATGAGTATGGGATGGAGTGACAAGGGATCTAGAAAGCAGGAGGTCTTGGGAGGAGTGAAGGGGATGATTTGGTTGGTATTTTGAGAACTAGTTTTGTGATGTAGCTGGGGGCCAGGTTGTGGATGGCTTTGTAAGTTACTGTAAGTATCTTGATTTAATTCATTGGTTTAGTGGCAGCCAATGGGGGGATTGACAGAGAGAGGTAGCAGGTGCCAATCGGTTTGTAAGGTGGATTAGCCTGGCAGCAGCGTTCATGATGGACTGAAGGGATAGACTATTTAGAGGTAAGCCAATGAGTAGGGAGTTGCAGTAGTCAAGAGTAGTATTTTTTTTTCTTCCCACAAATGCGGGGTCCTGTGCGGTGAAATCCTGTGAGCTGCACTGAAGAATACATTTTTTCCTAGCTATCTTCTGTAAACTACTATTTGCTCTGCCCTCCATGTAATGGACATAAAAAGATACAGATATGTTTTGATTCCATATCAGGACAGCAGCCTGAACTAAAAACCCTGGCTCCCTCCATTGATACAGAAGTATTTGCAGGATTACCAGAAAAAGATAAAGCAAAAGAACCTGAAAAAGAAAGTCACCTCACCAAACTCTAGTTATCTTCAATATATTAGATACACTTTAAGATTTTGACATTAAATGTATACTTTAGGGAACCTAGGGCTGTACTGGCTTCTTGGTGCGACACCTGTCAAGGTAATTTACAATTAAAAGAAACCCTTGTCACAATGAAACTATTTAGTAACACCCATGTGACATTTATTAACACTGTACTTCCAAAATGAACTCTTCTGGCCCTTGGTAGAATGTCAGTCCTACTGCAACACAGAACTACTCTAGCATAGTAATATGACATTTGTCTGGGACAATAGCATGCCTGTAGCAAGATGGCATCCATTTGCCTGTTTAAACAATCCATTATTTTCCCACAATCTGGCAACAAATAGAAAAAATGTATTGGATGGTCTTGCATAGGGTCTTTCAATTACATTATTGTAACTGTATGCTTCTCTTATCTTTTCCAATTTCTTTGGGATTGGGATTGATCCATGATGCCATGAGTAGGGATGGGCCAAACACCCCCCTGTTCGGTTTGCACCAGAACATATTGAACTGGGAAAAAGTTCTAGCAAACATGCAAACTCCATTAAAGTCTATGGGACACGAACATGAAAAATCCAGTCCACATTTTAAAGGCTTATATGCAAGGTATTGCCATAATAAGTGTATGGAGACCTGGGTACTGTCCCTGGGGGACATGTATCAATGCAAAATTGTTTTTTTAAAACAATTGTTTTTAAAGGAGCAGTGATTTTATTTATGCTTAAAGTGAAACAATGAAAAATTCCTTTAAATATTGTGCCTGAGGGTCCCCTTAATGAGCCTGTAAAGTGGCACATCTGTACAATGTATGGAGCTTGCTGCAGCAATACTGACATTTCTAAAGGAAAAAATGTAATTTACACTTGCTCACGGCTGTAATGTATTGATGGCTCCCGGCAACAAAGATAATTTTTTTTTTAAAAGGGCGTAGGGTCCCCCCCCCCCCCAGTCCATACCAGGCCATACCAGACCCTTCGGGATGCTCCAGTACGTTACATAGAGCCCAACCTAAGCCAGGAGTATAAAATACTTTTTGCTAAAAAGGGGTTTGTTTTGATCCTGTAGCAGAGCAGTAGTTTTTTGCCTCCGTCCCTATGTATCTAAAATGGGGGAAATTGCTTGGTGCCTCGGGCCAAGAAGTGGGGTGGGACTTTTACGGGCAAGTGAGTTACATACAATTTATAAAAAATAATCAGAAATATTTATTTATATACAATGTTAGGATACAATTATTTGTACTTATATCCAGTGCATACGTGTTTGGGTTATAGACCCAAAGTGTGTTTAGAGGAAGGTAAAGTTTTGGAAAATTATCCGTGACATAGGTGAAAAAGGGGTGACTTTTGTTTTTGGACGTTGTTCTCTGTTTTTTCCAGGCTTGTTGCTTGGAAAAATCTGTTCACAGAGTTCCAACTATAGGTCCAAAGCGTGTTTATCCAACGCGTTTCGGCTACTGTGTAGCCTTTTTCAAGGATTATATGGTTATCACCAGTTCTGTGGAGATAGTGATAATATTATTTTTATCCTTTATATATATTTTTAGTATATTTATTGTTTATTTATTTGTATATACATACTTTCTCTGTCTATTCTTGCGAGCCTCTTTTGTGTCTGGATGAGTTCGCAGCAGGAACCACTATGGTGCAGCCTGAGGAATATATTTGTATACATTATGTATAATGTATTTGGTAAGTTTCTATAGGTTTGATTAATATATCTGCTAACTTACTGTATGGTGGTCTTCCAATGTTCTTATGGTTTTTAAGTGCAAGGGTTGGTATCCTATTCTTTGCTGAATAGATCTAAGGATACATCCTTAGATCTATTCAGCAAAGAATAGGATACCAACCCTTGCACTTAAAAACCATAAGAACATTGGAAGACCACCATATAGTAAGTTACCAGATATATTAATCAAACCTATAGAAACTTACCAAATACATTATACATAATGTATACAAATATATTCCTCAGGCTGCACCATAGTGGTTCCTGCTGCGAACTCATCCAGACACAAAAGAGGCTCGCAAGAATAGACAGAGAAAGTATGTATATACAAATAAATAAACAATAAATATACTAAAAATATATATAAAGGATAAAAATAATATTATCACTATCTCCACAGAACTGGTGATAACCATATAATCCTTGAAAAAGGCTACACAGTAGCCGAAACGCGTTGGATAAACACGCTTTGGACCTATAGTTGGAACTCTGTGAACAGATTTTTCCAAGCAACAAGCCTGGAAAAAACAGAGAACAACGTCCAAAAACAAAAGTCACCCCTTTTTCACCTATGTCACGGATAATTTTCCAAAACTTTACCTTCCTCTAAACACACTTTGGGTCTATAACCCAAACACGTATGCACTGGATATAAGTACAAATAATTGTATCCTAACATTGTATATAAATAAATATTTCTGATTATTTTTTATAAATTGTATGTAACTCACTTGCCCGTAAAAGTCCCACCCCACTTCTTGGCCCGAGGCACCAAGCAATTTCCCCCATTTAAAATACTTTTTGCTAGAAGGAACAACCCTTCAGCCAGTTATTTTTTCATTCCATTTGTGGAGGTGAACTGTATTAGTGCACCTGTAGCAAAGATATACAATATTGCACATTATATTTTTTTACTTGTAGAAATAGTTCAACCTTTTTTGATTGCCTTCAAAGGAAGACTATCTCTTCATCAAAATAGCATGCATATACAAACAGAATGTTCAAATAAATTCTACAATTAAGATAACAATCAGTAAAAGTTATGGAAAGAGCTGAAAAAAGCACAAAGGTAAAAAATGAGGCCAGATAACGAGGTTTGGATTGGAATAAATGAGAACAGTAAAGTCACAGAAGTGAGAATTATTACAAAAGTATCTGATTTTGGAAACCGAGATCCACACCATTATATTTCAAATAGTAAAATCTTAGCCAGGATTTTTTCTTTTCTAAAATGGTTTTAAAGATCCTCTCTGGAGCCAAGATATTCAGGCTTTCTGAAAAAAGATCTTGGATAAAATAATGTCCCACTGGTCTGTAATATTTAGCCTAATTGTGTCCTGTTATCTTTCGTATACAGGTGTTCATTATCGTGTTGTCATTTTTGTAGTTGCTGCCTGAGAATGATCTTCCACTACCTGTAAGCTGGTAACCATGATATGCTGCCAGATTTGGGTCATTCTATGCATCCATGGAGTACATACAGTAAAGAGAGTTTTATTTTCATACAAGACTATGCTTTCCAGCCTTGGTTGCCATGCAATGGTCTGGAGGCTTCTGTCTGCTCATAGCAGGCACATATTAACTTTTACTTCTATTACAGACTGATTTATTTGTTTTCATTATGCAGTCTTTATATTTCATTTTTTAAACAGTTTAATAGTATGTGTACATTCTGTATTTTAACTTTAAAGTTAATTCTAAATAACACTTATCGGTCTTGTCTCTGCCCCAGCGTGTGACTGGATAGTGATAGGAGAAGTAGCAGACTTGTGGACTTATCTTTTTGTCACTTTGTTCTCTCCTCCTATCAGTTGTTAGCACATGAGCACTGTAGCACAAGATATTTTATACGAGCTCTACTGTACAAGAATTTGACT
The DNA here is from genome assembly GCF_965119305.1 of Pelophylax lessonae. Taxonomy (NCBI): domain Eukaryota; kingdom Metazoa; phylum Chordata; class Amphibia; order Anura; family Ranidae; genus Pelophylax; species Pelophylax lessonae. The sequence goes on along the minus strand of NC_138770.1, from coordinate 252,430,181 downwards.
CCAATTCAAATTCGGGTACTTTCATTGGTTGCAAAAAAAACATAATAAATGCATTCAGTAAGTATTAATCAACACAGAACATTGTAAATGAAACAGAGGGTGCACTGGCATAGTGTAAGATCCTCAAAAAAATCTTTAATTGGTTAAAATAAATATATTATTCTCTAATACTCTGCCTTGAAACACATTACCAGTATATTAGAGGTTGGTCTTCAAATGAAGCACTAAGGGATGGATGAGAAATTCATTGGTTGAGAAATTCATTGGTTGAGAAATTCATTGGTTGAGAAATTGTTACTTATAGAAATTATGTGACAAGCATGTTTTTCTATCATGTTTCTGAGTTCAATATACCTTGCGAATAGTCAATGAGTGTATAGTTTATTGCTGCAAGTGAAAATCAGTTGTCACTTTGAGAAGGGGGGATATTTGCCTCTGAAGCAAACATTAATTATTTAGCTGTTTACCCACGTGGTCTTAATTGCTTCTGGTGTAGGGGGAGAAAGGGGGTCTATTGGCACCATCTATCCATCAGCAGTTGTAGATAGAGGTTGCCAATTTCTGAATGATCATGTATTGCACTCTTAACTTCTTAAATGAGGTAGCTTAATATTTTAATGAGATTTAGTAGACGGTATTCATGTGTGGGACTGAGATCATTTTTCTTAAGCTGGCCATATAGACAGAGCGATTTTCGCTTGATTTCTCCATGAATTCAACACAGTGATTACTGTAAATACTATAATAAAAGCTAACAATATTCACATGTAATATCCAACAGGCTGGTTGTACCCAAGTTGATCGATCGATTAACTAGGGTACATTCAGCCTGCCCATACATGGTTCCAATCTCAGTGAGTCTCTGTTGAACCAACCTAGATTTGAACGTCTATGGCTGGCTTTAGTAATATTTACCAGCAAGTTGCATATATATATATATATATATATATATATATATATATATATATATATATTTACATTGATATAACTTGTATTGTGTCCATAACAAAATACACCTTCATTTGCTGCTTAGATGGTGTGGTACCGTGTGCACGGTTCATATACTCTATTCGCTTAATGGTAAGAAATTTTGGAGGTACAAACCAAATCTTTGTTATTGTAATCACCGGTATGATATGTCATGAAAATGTAAAAATTCCCAAGTGTGTACTATGGTGTCCTAGTCTTACATAGTATGGGTTGAGTTTGCAGACAGTAGGTGCAAACAGAGACAGAAAGTTTCAGTGCTTGTAGCCATATTAGTTCACTTGCAACAAAAATAAATGAGTACAGCTGGTCCTTTTTCTTTTTTTCTATTCGTTTAAAAAATCGTGATACTTTTTTTTTATGTGCACTTACATCCACATTTTCAGGACAAGCTTCCGAGGAGGACCTTTGGACCTTCTTCAAGGTCCAATCAGTACTAATACAGAAAGTTTTAGCAGAATGTTAAAGGATAAGTCCACCTTAACACTAAAATCTCTAAATCTACAGGCAACAATTTAAGGCTAACCTATCTAGCCCTGTAAAGAAGAAATTGCTATGCATACCTTTTTGAAGCCGCTCCAGTCTGGTCCCACGCTGAGCTGTCAGTGGTGGCTTTACTGTAGAGGTGGGTCCAGAGGAGGCAGCCGACAGTGGAAGCCTCATAGTAACTTCTATAGGTGATGTCACTTCCCATTCATTTCCCAGCCTTTATCGGCTGTCTCCTCTGCAGAGCTTCCGCTGCTGGAGACCGGATTGGAGTGGCTTCAAAAAAGGTATGTATAGTGATTTCTTCTTTACAGAGCTAGATGGGTTAATCTTAGATTGTGGATGCCTGTAGATTTAGAGATTTTAGTGTTAAGGTGGACTTCTACCTTAAATAGGACAATCTCTTTGTGTACCTTGAAAACAAGGTACCCCCTGAAAACATGTCCTAAAAATTTGAATGTTAGTGCATATAAAAATGTATCATGGAGAGTACTCAATCGTAAGTGTTTTGAATGTAATTTTGTATTCAGGAGTTGCCTGGATCCAGAGTTCCTCAACAACCTTATGTTTACACCAGCTACCTTTACTGATTGATGGGAGAAACACTAGACATTGGTCCACATTTCACTGGCTTGGTGGATTTCACCACAGGCTGAAATAAATACCTCTACGAATACAAGTGAGAAGGCAGTCGGTCAGCGGCAACAGCTCTTGCCAAGCTGAGTACACATATATTGAGGCAGTAAATCCCTATTCGAACCCCATGAATGAGCACTTTTAATTCCTAGAATTAAGGGAAGGGGGAATATGGGAAGACATTATTGTGATGAACAATATACAGTCTATAGGAGTACTAAGAAACTGTGATAAAACTATATTACTATCAGCAAGGCTTTTCATAAAAGCCCCTTCCCTTGTATTGATATAGTGTATGCATTACTAAGAAATATGAAACACACAATTTGTAGTGCTTTGCTTAGGAGCTCAAGCAAAACTGAAGTGTAAACCTTAACCCACCCCTGGCATCACACAGCGTATAGTACAGCCCAATCCAACATTTTGGGTCAGCCAGGGTAATAAACAGGAAGACTGACCTCAGATGCAAATACATAAAGGTAGTGGCAGCAGCAATTTTTTTCAGGTTCACCTTAAATAAAAATCTTTTCAGGAGTCATAAAACTCTGGGAAACGTATCCAGATTAAAAATAATTAGAAAGTTTTGTGCAATGTAGCTGCTATTATTGCTAACAAACAGGTGTATATTTGAATACACCTAAAATGTCTTTAATAATGTATCAATAGAAAATAATGTATTTTAGTATATAGTCCAGTGCTACAAGGGTATGTTTGAGCAAAAAAAATGTTGACCCCCAAGTAGTACTTTCTTTGCAATGAAAACAATCTGATGTTTCATGTTCTGTAAAACAGAGGTAGTGAATATGCTTCTATGAAGACATTACCTACTGACTGCTAACAGCTGCTGCCTTCAAGAACTACTACAGGGTTATCACCATCTACTCCTCCGCACAATACAACAACAACAATCAAAAAGGCTGTTTCAGTGTGGCTTTATCCTGGCAACAGTCTCTGCTGTCCTGATGAGAAGAAGTAAAGGAAACACTCATGCGTACCCTAGATAAATCAGTATGAAATGGCATTTTACTAATTATAGCAGAAACTGCCAGCATGTTGGTGTAGTGCAACACTACACTATCATACTGGTCTCATCTGTGCCCTACAATATAGTTAATTAAGCAAATACAACACAAAAGTATTAATGATCAACAACATGATATGTAGGGTGATCCAAAGAGATTAACTGGAATAGTCGTGTAGAGTCAATACAAACTGGACAAGAGACAACCGTACTAAAAGAAGAGGTCGAGGTAAGTGTGATGATTTAACAGATACATTTCACACCATGGCAAACATGAGCATAACAAGATGCACAGTGTTCATCTTGCATCAGCAAGGTCTCTCTCAAGCAGCAATTTAATGGCATGAAGTTGTTTTAAAGATGTGCTGTTTAAACTCAACTTTAAAAGCACAAACCAGAAAAACTAAGAACCCACCACACAGTGGTTCATCACTGAAATTGAATGTAGCAGAAAAGAAAGAGTAGTGGCTAAAAAAGTCATTGTTTTAAAGTAGAAATATAAGCAATTTGTGAATGCAAGAAAAAACATGGTTAAAAAAAAATGACAGCAGCTTCTCTGGATGAATGAATCAATTTTTTAAGAAATTTGTTTCTAACAGAAAACAGTTAATCCAATGAAAGGCTGAAGAACAGTACACGGTTGAATGTCTGCAAGCAAAAGTCGAGCTTCCGTGCAGGTTTGGGGCTAAATTTTTGCAAATGGAGTTGGTGATTTGATAAAGAAAAAGCGGTACAGACAGATTTTCATTCATCATACAGTTATCAGAAGGGCACCTGGTCAGTCACAGTCTATTTCTTACAATAATACCAAACACATGGGCAAAATCATAACCAATCATAAATCAAAGAAGAAGGAAATGTACAATAAAGTATGTTCTCCACAGAGCCCTTATCTCAACATGACTGGGCCAGTCTTTGATTGCTTGCAGAAACTGGAAGCAGGTAAGACAGCCAAGTCTAAAACCGTAGCACGTTCTCTAATAGGCTTGAAACAATCTACCACACAAGAATCTTTAGTAACTGCAGGCAAGAGTATCTAAGAGGATTACTGCTGACAAAGGTTTGCAACAACAAAAACTGGTCTATATTAGGGCAGACATGTGGCTACCAGCAGGTAAGTAACAAGGGCAATGCTCACTTGAAGGATCTCCAATTGCACTGAAGTGGCATTCCATACTTTTGTTCTTGCCAGAGAAATGTGCATCCACTGCCCCTGGGCTCGTGTTCTTCATGAGAAGCAGCATTAACTGTGAAGGAGAACTGCAGTAGCAAAGCTGGCTGCTGTCAGAGACAATGAGTAAACCAAATATAAGTTTGCAGCCTAGGAGTGCATGTATTTAGGAAGGTGCATGTGTATCTGTTTAGGTGTGTAGACTAGGGATGATCGAACGGTTCGGGTCGACTATCGGTTCGGCCCAAACATTGGGTGTTCGAGGTTCGGCCAAATTTAGAACTTTTTGCCCAAAAAGTTCAGAATTCGGCAACCAGAACCGCCCAAAATGCAATGCTTCAGGAAATGGGCTTTAAAAGCCCGTGATTGGACCAGAACCATTAGCAAAAGCCAATTGAGGGGGCAGGAGAATGCTAGGAATGTGATTGGAGTGACTAGGGGGTCCCTAGACCAATCATTAGTGAATACGCCCCCCAGTATATAAGATCGCCCCCGCCATATTCCTAGCATTGTTATACTGGACATGGAAGAGAGTGGAAGCAGTTCTGTTAATTTTACTTTACACTTAAGTTAGCTTCAAAAATTTAGTTTCTGTAGGGAAAGTGTTAAGTGTAAGGGGACCGTAGTGTAGTGTAGGGTTAACTGGCAGTGACTGCTATGGCAGGGTGACAAAACCCTTCCATAGCAGGGTGACCGCTATAGAGAAAAGATAATTTTTCTGAATAGCTTCGGCACACCCATATGGCTTCTCACCAGCCAAGCATTTTTTATGCTGCAGGGGCTGCCACTGCCAGTGCTTTTTTGAGGACATGTTTGATGTCAGACATGACATCTGAACATGTGTATAGGGGGTATATATAGACATATATGTCGGAATATATACCCCTAGACATATATAGGTGTGATAGTAGCAGAAATAAATGCTTGCGCTAATGAAATCATTTACAGTAATATATTTCTGCTACTATCACACCTATATATGTCTAGGGGTATATATTCAGACATATATGTGTATATATACCCCCTATACACATGTTCAGATGTTTTGCCTGCCTCAAAAGAACCCAAAAAATGCCAAAAAAACGCGTCAAAAAAAAATGCCCAGGTGTGTTTTTGCTGGCATTTTTTGGGGGGTTTTGGAGGCAGGCAAAAAATCTGAACTTGTGCACAGTACCACTATACACAAGTTCAGATGTTTTTCCTGACTGCAAAGAACCCAAAAAAATGCCTGCTTTGAAACCGGCAAGGTGTGGAGAGAAGCTAACCCCCTGAGTTGAAAGTTTTCTAATACATACAATCCTTTTTTTTTTCTGGTTCTGGACATGCTACAGAGCTGAAACTTCACATGCACACCTTTTAGACCCACCAGATACTAAATCCAAAGTAAAAATCAAAAAATCTCTCTTTTTTTTTTTAATAATTGGCTTTTTTTATCAAAAATGACAATTTTTAAGAACTTTTTTTGTGTGATTAATAGTTAATGGGGCATGACCCAGAACCCTAGGCACTTTTTAGGGGCATTTATTGGGTTTTAGGGCTTAAAAATTGTGTTTTTTGATTACCGAAGTTCAGGTCCCATTGATTTCAATGGGGTTCTGAAATCCGAACCGAACTTTTGGGAAATTCGGGTGTTCTGGTCGAACCAAACTTTTCAAAAGTTCGATCATCCTTAGTGTAGACATGTGTGTTTTGTAGTGAAGAAGTATAATTTCATCTGGTATGTGGGTGTGTCTCAAAATTACACAACAAGTTTTACCATTTCTGTTTTGCTTATTAATATCTTCAACTATGCACTATAACACTTTCTTTCAAGATATGTATTCTGATGCTGGGGCACTTTTCCCTCTTATTGTTGCTAGGACACTCTGTTATTCACTGATGCCAGGACATTTTTTCCTACAACTGATACTGGGGCACTATATCTCTTACTTTGACACAAGCAGAATTGTCTCTACCAACTAGCACCAAGCAATGGGGGAAACAGTGGACCATACCAAGGGCATAAAATAAACAGGCTGCTATGCCAGCACAAGGGTCTCTTTAAAGGGAATATGCCATTGCTGCCTTCTTTCTTAGCATGCTACCTGCCTGTCAGTCATGTTTATCTTGATTTAGTTGCTTGAGGGTCACTAACTACATGCAGCCAATAAAGGCAGAAGTCAATTTCCATGTGTTCCTTACCTGAGACTCAGGATGTTTTCCTTTAAGCCGACAGTTATTTTCTATGCAAATACAACATAGTAAAAGGGTTACTATACATTCGTCGTGTTTAACTATTTACCTGATAAATGTGTGTAGCGCCTACCCCCCAGGAGCCACATGGTATAACTGGTTCTATGTTCTTTGCCAGGACTCTGAGAACTGCCTCGGCCCCTCTCACACACCTTATTAGGTAGAGGGATGCTGCAACCCCTTAACAACTCAGCTATTAGAATACTACCCACAACTGTCTAAACACTACCCACAACATTTTAAAACATAGCAAATAGGCACCAGGCAAAGTAGTAGTAAATAGACTAAGTATATTTTCACCAAGCAAATAAATGGCAATACAAAGAAACAATGAATAAATAAAGGAGTTCATTTGAATGCAATAAACAAACTGATGAGAATACTAGGTTAAAACATGCAATCAATTCATATCATCACGGTACTAAGCAAACTAACCTAGTATTTGCAGCACTGGTAAAGAGCAGCATAGACAGTACACTGTTTAAACAAAGAACAGCATAATTAATAAGGAAATATCCCACAGCGCCCTTCTGCAACAGGTGATCAAAAGTATAATAAGTATCACCAAATAAAGCCTGAATAAAAAGTGTGCTGCATTCATTTTTTTTCCTTTGTGTAAGTGGATCCTTCCCAGGTCTGTTACAGGAGCTGCAGGGGTTTGAGGAACTTTTCTCCATCTATCCTATCATTCATTGGAATTGCTTCATTCATGGACTTGAGGACATTTTGTTAGATTGTGGGGAGTGCTGTGTAAGCTGTGCACATTTTGTTCATATTGTTGTGTTAAAAAGCTGCAACTGCTCACCAATCATTGTACTCAGCAAACCTTGTCCTGGACACTCACCTGCCTTTAGTCTCTGGAACCCAATCCTCTGTGGCTTAGTTCTTGAAATTCAGGCCTCAAAGTTCAGTCTCAGCACTCTGGTCCCTGCCAGTGGCGGCTGGTGCTCAAAATTTTTGGGGGGGCGCAAACAGAAAAATGTAATAGGCATTGCTTTGCGGCAAAAAACGCTGTAAATAATTGCGAGGTCGCAAAAGTGTGAAAGGGGCCTTCAGTAAATAAGGTACAGTGTGCCCCCAATGCAGAGAGACCAGCGTACCCCCTTTCAATGCAGAGTGACCAGCGTGTCCCCTTTCAATGCAGAGAGACTAGCGTGCCCCCTTTCAATGCAGAGGGACTAGCGTGCCCCCTTTCAATGCACAGTGACCAGTGTGCCCCCTTTCAATGCACAGTGACCAGCGTGCCCCCTTTCAATGCACCGTGACCAGCATGCCCCCTTTCAATGCACAGTGACCAGCATGCCCCCTTTCAATGCACAGTGACCAGCGTGCCTCCTTTCAATGCACAGTGACCAGTGTGCCCCCTTTCAATGCACAGTGACCAGCGTGCCCCCTTTCAATGCACAGTGACCAGCGTGCCCTCTTTCAATGCACAGTGACCAGTGTGCCCCCTTTCAATGCACAGTGACCAGCATGCCCCCTTTCAATGCAGTGACCAGCGTACATGCCCCCTTTCAATGCAGTGACCAGCGTACATGCCCCCTTCAATGCAGTGACCAGCGTACATGCCCCTAATGCAGTGACCAGCGTAGATGCCCCCTTTAATGCAGTGACTAGTGTACATGCCTCCAATGCAGAGATCAGCGTGCGTGCCCCCTTCAATGCAGTGACCAGCATACATGCCCCCAATGCAGAGATCAGCGTGCGTGCCCCCAATGCAGTGACCAGCATACATGCCCCCAATGCAGAGATCAGCGTGCTTACCCCCAATGCAGTGACCAGGATACATGCCCCCAATGCAGAGATCAGCGTGCGTGCCCCCAATGCAGTGACCAGCATACATGCCCCCAATGCAGAGATCGGCGCGCGTGCCCCCAATGCAGTGACCAGCATACATTCCCCAATGCAGAGATCAGCGTGCGTGCCCCCTTACTTACCTGGAGCAGCAGCGGCGGCGGGCGGCTTCTCATCAGTGTCACGGCATCGGCTTCTCATCAGTCCCGGCGGCGCGTCTCCTCCAGTCCTCTCGCCTCCTCCTCGGTCAATGGCATGGGGTTTGCCTTGCGGCCAATCAGGAAGCGTGTATCGGGCGCGCTTCCTGATTGGCCAGGAGGAGGATCGATGTGGCAATAGCGAATTTTCATTCGCTATTGTCACACAATGGGTGGGCTCGGGGCGCACTGTTCTGTGCCCCGACTCCACCCTTTGCATCACCCTATTAGAGCCTCTGGCTCTAATCAGGTGATTTAAAAAAAAAAACCATTAAGCTTCATGTGTCCATCGCCCCTGCATGCAGATTAGGTGGAAGGACGCATGGACGGGGGGCGGCGCCCCTGCGCCCTCAATAGACCGGCCGCCACTGGTCCCTGCACTAACTTAGCAACAGCTCCCTGGTCTTTGCATAGGCTTAAATACAGGTTTGCAGTCTTTACTCAGGCTCAGCTACAGATCTGCACTGCTCTAGTCCCCAGCAGCAAGTGAGCTTTTCCATTTTCTTAAAGGGTAACTTTATTTTCGTGGGGAAAATAATGAACAAATAAAGAAAAAACAATATAGCGTAAACAATTGCGACAAAAATCATATTGTAATTAAATGATTTTAAAAATGACCTTTCTTTTTCATTCTGCAGCTGTTGTAATTTACTGAAAATGCAATGCAATATGGCTACCTGGAGCTGTTCTGTACACAGAATGTGTGCTGACCACACCCCAGAAACATAATTTCCTGCTTGTGTGATTGGCTCACCAATATTCCCAGAAGTCTGACTAAGATACAGGTCAGATTTCAGGCATCCCCTGCAACAAAAATGTCATTTTTTTGGAGAGATACTCCCAATAAAAACACGCCTAAAGGGATGCAGGCCCAGTAGATTTCCTCATTAGAGCCCTGCAGCTGCCACATCTGATAAAAAATGATGAAACCACTCCCATTAGACCCACTCAGCACAGAGGAACAAATAATGATTTCTTCAGAATAACAAAAGGTAGGAATCTGCAACAAAGTTTGTTAAAATCCCTGCTATGTAAATAGATCACCCAGAGGGGAATGATTTTTTTCTCAACAAAAGTAAAGTTACACTTTAAAGCCTGGGAAATTCATTTTTTCTTCCTAATTGCGGGGTGTGTTCTGTGCCTTGTAGTCCATAGCCCATTTACCTCCGCAACCAATGCTTCTCCAAAAACTACCTGTTCTAGTGTCCTGAGCGGCTGCATACACCCCAGGTAAGGGGGGAGGAGACAGAAGGAGCAGGAAGAGGATTTTACACAGCCCACTTTGCAGCAGCAGGGAGTGGGGGGGGGGTTAGTGGAGCCACAGCCACTCCTCCTGGTGCTGGGTGCCCAGCCATAATTGTATAACTGAACTATCATAGTACATATGTTTACGAAAACCTCTGCCCCCCCTCCCCCTCCTTTACTGATATGCTCTGTATTTATAGTTCACATAATAATATTATATTTGCAATTTTAAGGCTTGTTTTTTACTACTCAGTAAGTAAGGCATTTACAAAAAAAAAAATTCTCAATACTTGCAATTCCACTTTAGAAAGTCATTATAATCAAGGGTTTTGCTAACCGCTGGGCCAACTTTGCCAAGTCTAGTTTTTACAACATTTCAAAGAAGAGGACATACCCACTCTAACAGCTTGACTAGGATTCCAAATCACTATGTAAACTTGTCCTGAAACAAAGTGTGCTCTGCCTAGAAAGAAAGGACATGTTACAGTCTTATTTAAAAAGGCAGTTCAATAGCTATATGAGCAAAGATCAGCAACCTATAAAAAAACAATCAGATTCCGCAACAAGAAAAAAAAAAGGTAAAAGTCAATTGAATCTCATTGGTGTCTATACTTTGCACATACAGTAGGTATTGCACACATCCGTGATCTGATGTACAGGCATAAGCTAAACAGAGTGCAGTTTTACAGAACAACTATACAGAAAATAAAAATAACATTATATGCAGTATGTTAATGAGCATGCTAATATTATTCATGTGCCTTGTGCATAAGTGCCAGCAATTGAGCAGTTTACATGCAGCTCTCGATTGACTCAAATGGCCATTATACACAAAAGAAAGCAGTAAAGTGACAGTAGTAGTTTTCTTTTAAGGGACTACTGAACAGGAAATCATGCCTAATGGATTACACTGTATCATGCCATTTCACGACAGGATTTTACCTGGTGGCTTTTCCAGTGCCCTGCCTGTGTTTTTCTTTGTGCCTGGAAAATTGAGAAAGACCATGGCGTCCAAAAATCATTCTTTTTGTGCAAAAGCACTTTTAGACGAACTGGAAAACAGTGACAGCGAAACTGAGGAACTGAGCGATAGTGATTCGTGGGAAAATGAGTCATTAGGTATGGAAAGTGATGACAGCGACGATTCTGCGACTGAGCTCAGCGATGTGCGGAATTGGTGCTCTATTGACTGCGATATGAATCAGGCAGCGCCCCCAAGATTTCCATTTACAGGAGCACCTGGTATGAAGGTTGACGTTGACCATGACAACCCCTTGGCATGCCTACAATTATTTTTGACCGATGAGGTTATTGAAAAAATAACCGGTACAAAGACCAACAATTCACTAGGCATAGGAGGTTTGCAAGTAGCAGAAAGTTGACCTTTGGAAATTTCTGCGCCTAATAATTCTTCAGGGAGTGGTGGGGAAACCCCTGCAGAAGTGGTATTGGACAACCAATTCCTTACTTGCCACTCCATTCTTTGGCACTGTCATGTCAGAATATAGATTTTCCCTCATAATGAAATAGCTCCACTTTGAAAATAATGAAGAATTTGATGAAATTACTCATCCTGCACAAAAACTAAAAACAATTTGGGAAGTATATCAAATGATTCTTCAAAATTTCCAACGGAGCTATGTGCCAGAAAAGACATCAGCACACGTGAAAGTCTAATGGCCTACAAGGGAAGGCTCAGCTGGGTGCAATACATTGCATCAAAGAGGGCACATTTTGGCATAAAATCCTACATGCTATGCGAATCGTCAACTGGCTACATTTGAAATTCAGTGATATACACTGGAAAAAAATACAGTAATTATAAAATGGCAACATCTTCTGTTCTTTCACTAATTGAGTCATTGCTAAATCAGGGCTATTGTGTAACAACACAAATACAAAAATATGTGCAGCGCTAGAAGAAAAAAATTTTCCAACAAAATAAATTGTCCAATCGCAGGAAGCATTCCACAAGTAACATAAACAATGGATGGTGAGAAAAAGTCCAATATATAATGGTGCAAATCATATATAAGTGCAGCAAATCCCGTCACCAGTGAAGGTAGAAATATATTGCGCTCACCAGATGGATGGGACCCCAAAACACCTTATAGAGTAGGAGTCAAACAGGCTTAAGAATGATGGAGTATCCCCACAGATTTTTCACCGATTCCAACGGCAACCATGCAAATCTCCGGTAGATGAAATAATTCAGAGATTCCCCTTCCACATGGTGGGTGGTAAAACCGAAAAAAATGGAGGGACATATAGCGTAATATTGCTAAAATCAATTTAATATCAATAAAGCTGATACACTTACAGACATCCGTGAAAGACAGGCATATAAGATGTAAAACAGCTGGGCTGACCAAGTCCTCTTTACATGTTTCGGCATAAATGCCTTTTTCAAAAGATAAAGTCAGCAGGTAGCCAGTGTTCATATATATATAGAGGTAGAATTAATTGGGTACACCTGTAGGAAGTAGGCAGTGGACTGCATGGAAACCGGAAGTAAAACCGGCGTGCGTTCCAAGCCTCACTATGGTATAGCGCCAAAAATTTAGCCTATTAGATCATAAGGGGAAAATAAATATTTAACAGGAAGTGATGAAATGCCTGGAGGGGATGGCATTAGCCATCGTACACACCAAGCCTCTTTCTGGATTGTAAAACAGGATATGCTGACATCACATCCGGGACTGGGCGGAAGTGATGTCAGCGTCAAAACATCGAGGGGGGACGGCATTTAACCATCATCAACCCCAAGCCTCCATCTGAAATGTAAAACCGGATATGCCGACATCACATCCGGGATTGGGAGGAAGTGATGTCAGCAAGGCAAGGCGGACCGCTTTACCGGATGTTAGGGCATATCAATGCACCAGGTCAACAAACCAGAAATGGAGACAACTCAGATTGGCCGATTCAACAAATAGTGAATAACGCCAATAAGGGAACAAAAAAAGAGGAAAATAAAAATAAAATGATGACGTTATAGTTAAACAGCGCCAACAAAAGAGTAGAAAAGGAGGGGAAAAAAACGGTTTAGTTATCTAAAACCATAGTATATCATCATAGTGGGCTCCTATAAAAAAATGAGAAACCAATATTTGGAAAAAAACAAAAATGTCAATTGTCCACAGTTGACGGGACATAATAACAAATTTTGTCTATACACAGTCCATAGTCTATCTCCATATTAGGTGACCCTTAATACAGGATATCTATAACAAAAAAATAATATTTTTATTAAATAACTACATGATGTATACAGCCAAAGGACAAATGTAATAAAAATATTTTTATAAAAAAATATCGTAAATAAAAATGATAAAATCACATAAAAGAACGAATAAGGATAAAGGGAACGTAAAAGGCTAATGATAGCCAAAAAGCCAGGTGGGAGTGGGATATTTAATACGCTAAGCTGTGTTTATAAAGGCGTTTATATCCCACTCTATATTCAACCCAAAAGGATGGTAGGACTTCAAAGTATAGATCCAGTATGTCTCTCTCCTAGAGACACCACGAATTTTTGAGCCACCCCTCCAGGGAGGTACATACTGGTCTATGACCTGAAATAAAGTGCCAGTGGGATCTTTATGGTGATAAAGAAGGTAATGTTTACCTACAGTATGCTTATCCTTGCCTGTGAGAATGCTCGTAATATGTTCATTAACACGCACATTAAAGGACCTAATAGTGCGTCCCACGTACTGCTTTTTACAGGGGCACGTTAACAAATAAACAATATGAGTAGTTATGCAAGTGGCGAAAAACTTGATATGGTAGAGACTCCCTGTGACAGAAGATTGAAAAGATGTGAATTTCCTTCTTTTATCACAATTATATTCGCACACTCTGCACTTCCGGCAGGGATAAAAACCAATAAGATCAGCAAAAAATTTTTTTGGTTTAATTGGTTCATCCGGTACATTGGGAGCTAATTGTCCTCTTAATGCAGGGGCACCTCTGAAAGTGACCGAGGGTCGTACAGGTAAGACGGTACCCAGAATGGGATCATTTCTAAGTACATCCCAATGTTTAGAAATAATTCTCTTGATGGAATTATGCTGAATAGAAAAATTGGTAAAAAAGGACCATTTAGCAAAGTCAGACTGGTTTTTTGTTTTATTTTTATTTTTAGACCCAGAAAGTAATTGTGCTCTATCAATCTGGGTTACTTCCATTATAGTGGACTCAAGAACATCAGAATTATAACCCTTAACTAAGAACCTATCCTTTAACAGCTGGGCTTGTTGGAGGAATTCATGTTCATGAGTACAATTCCTCCTAAGTCTGATGAATTGACTCTTAGGTATTCCACCCAACCAAGCCTTGTGATGACAGCTGTCAACAGGCAGGTACGAGTTACGGTCTGTGTCCTTGAAAAAGGTACTGGTGACAAACTGATTGTCCACTATGGAAATATTGAGGTCTAAGAAATGAATATTAGTGGAACTATATTCAAAAGATAAATGGATACCTCTCGTATTGTCATTCAAGAATGACATGAATGTCTCGAGAGATGAGGTGTCCCCCTTCCACAGGAGGAGGATGTCGTCTATATAGACGAGAACCAGCTCGGGTGCGTCATAAGGGGTGTGGCCATGGGGGCGAAGTTCGCCCCTAGTTTAGCCAACCTCTTTATGGCCAAATGGGAGGAGGATGTCGTCTTCCCTTATGACGCACCCGAGCTGGTTCCCTGGGTGCGTTATATAGACGACATCCTCCTCCTGTGGAAGGGGGACACCTCATCTCTCGAGACATTCATGTCATTCTTGAATGACAATACGAGAGGTATCCATTTATCTTTTGAATATAGTTCCACTAATATTCATTTCTTAGACCTCAATATTTCCATAGTGGACAATCAGTTTGTCACCAGTACCTTTTTCAAGGACACAGACCGTAACTCGTACCTGCCTGTTGACAGCTGTCATCACAAGGCTTGGTTGGGTGGAATACCTAAGAGTCAATTCATCAGACTTAGGAGGAATTGTACTCATGAACATGAATTCCTCCAACAAGCCCAGCTGTTAAAGGATAGGTTCTTAGTTAAGGGTTATAATTCTGATGTTCTTGAGTCCACTATAATGGAAGTAACCCAGATTGATAGAGCACAATTACTTTCTGGGTCTAAAAATAAAAATAAAACAAAAAACCAGTCTGACTTTGCTAAATGGTCCTTTTTTACCAATTTTTCTATTCAGCATAATTCCATCAAAAGAATTATTTCTAAACATTGGGATGTACTTAGAAATGATCCCATTCTGGGTACCGTCTTACCTGTACGACCCTCGGTCACTTTCAGAGGTGCCCCTGCATTAAGAGGACAATTAGCTCCCAATGTACCGGATGAACCAATTAAACCAAAAAAATTTTTTGCTGATCTTATTGGTTTTTATCCCTGCCGGAAGTGCAGAGTGTGCGAATATAATTGTGATAAAAGAAGGAAATTCACATCTTTTCAATCTTCTGTCACAGGGAGTCTCTACCATATCAAGTTTTTCGCCACTTGCATAACTACTCATATTGTTTATTTGTTAACGTGCCCCTGTAAAAAGCAGTACGTGGGACGCACTATTAGGTCCTTTAATGTGCGTGTTAATGAACATATTACGAGCATTCTCACAGGCAAGGATAAGCATACTGTAGGTAAACATTACCTTCTTTATCACCATAAAGATCCCACTGGCACTTTATTTCAGGTCATAGACCAGTATGTACCTCCCTGGAGGGGTGGCTCAAAAATTCGTGGTGTCTCTAGGAGAGAGACATACTGGATCTATACTTTGAAGTCCTACCATCCTTTTGGGTTGAATATAGAGTGGGATATAAACGCCTTTATAAACACAGCTTAGCGTATTAAATATCCCACTCCCACCTGCCTTTTTGGCTATCATTAGCCTTTTACGTTCCCTTTATCCTTATTCGTTCTTTTATGTGATTTTATCATTTTTATTTACGATATTTTTTTATAAAAATATTTTTATTACATTTGTCCTTTGGCTGTATACATCATGTAGTTATTTAATAAAAATATTATTTTTTTGTTATAGATATCCTGTATTAAGGGTCACCTAATATGGAGCTAGACTATGGACTGTGTATAGACAAAATATGTTATTATGTCCCGTCAACTGTGGACAATTGACATTTTTGTTTTTTTCCAAATATTGGTTTCTCATTTTTTTAAATGAGCCCACTATGATGATATACTATGGTTTTAGATAACTAAACCGTTTTTTTCCCCTCCTTTTCTACTCTTTTGTTGGCGCTGTTTAACTATAACGTCATCATTTTATTTTTATTTTCCTCTTTTTTTGTTCTCTTATTGGCGTTATTCACTATTTGTTGAATCGGCCAATCTGAGTTGTCTCCATTTCTGGTTTGTTGACCTGGTGCATTGATATGCCCTAACTTCCGGTAAAGCGGTCCGCCTTGCCTTGCTGACATCACTTCCGCCCAATCCCGGATGTGATGTCGGCATATCCGGTTTTACATTTCAGATGGAGGCTTGGGGTTGATGATGGTTAAATGCCGTCCCCCCTCGATGTTTTGACGCTGACATCACTTCCGCCCAGTCCCGGATGTGATGTCAGCATATCCTGTTTTACAATCCAGAAAGAGGCTTGGGGTGTACGATGGCTAATGCCATCCCCTCCAGGCATTTCATCACTTCCTGTTAAATATTTATTTTCCCCTTATGATCTAATAGGCTCAATTTTTGGCGCTATACCATAGTGAGGCTTGGAACGCACGCCGGTTTTACTTCCGGTTTCCATGCAGTCCACTGCCTACTTCCTACAGGTGTACCCAATTAATTCTACCTCTATATATATATGAACACTGGCTACCTGCTGACTTTATCTTTTGAAAAAGGCATTTATGCCGAAACATGTAAAGAGGACTTGGTCAGCCCAGCTGTTTTACATCTTATATGCCTGTCTTTCACGGATGTCTGTAAGTGTATCAGCTTTATTGATATTAAATTGATTTTAGCAATATTACGCTATATGTCCCTCCATTTTTTTCGGTTTTACCACCCACCATGTGGAAGGGGAATCTCTGAATTATTTCATCTACCGGAGATTTGCATGGTTGCCGTTGGAATCGGTGAAAAATCTGTGGGGATACTCCATCATTCTTAAGCCTGTTTGACTCCTACACTATAAGGTGTTTTGGGGTCCCATCCATCTGGTGAGCGCAATATATTTCTACCTTCACTGGTGACGGGATTTGCTGCACTTATATATGATTTGCACCATTATATATTGGACTTTTTCTCACCATCCATTGTTTATGTTACTTGTGGAATGCTTCCTGCGATTGGACAATTTATTTTGTTGGAAAATTTTTTTCTTCTAGCGCTGCACATATTTTTGTATTTGTATTGATTTATCACTCTCCTTAGTTCAGTGATTGATGTCAGCTGCTTAAATTTTTCAAGTTAGCGCAATAATCTTTATTTTATTCTATTGTGTAACAACAGACAGCTTTTAAACATCTCCTGAACTTTATGAGGTTCTACTGCACAACAAAACTGATGCTTATGGAACCGTAAGGGCTAATCGGCGTGACATGCTGCCAATGTTTGGCAAAAAGAAGCTCAAGACCAGAGAAATGGTTGCCTGGCAGAAAGCAAAATGATGGCACTGCGATGGAGGGACAAGAAAGATGTGTGCCTAATGAGTACAGTGCATAACACTTCCACTGTTATGGTATGTATGAAAGGTGGGAAAGAAGTCATGAAGCCACAAGTAGTGATAGACTACAACACCATGGGAGGTGTCGACAGAGCTGACCAAGCAATGACATTCTACCCAGCTATGAGGTAGCAGCAGAAAAAAATACTGTAAGAAGATTGTCAGACATCTTCTTGAGCAATGCTTGTGGAATGCATACATTCTGCTAAAAAAAAAAGAGCGACAAGCCTGTGATTCATGCAGACTTTATTTGGAAAGTCACCAAACACCATCAATGGCTGTGAACAGATCTGGACGTCGTGCTTTTGGCGTTGTCAACCAGGAACGCCTGACTGGTCATCACTTCATGGACTACATCCCACCAACTAAGAAAAAGTCAGCACCTACAAGGATGTGTGTGGTTTGTTGCTCAAAGAGAGATGACAGTGGAAGGAAAATAAGAAAAGAAACCAGATTCTATTGTCCCGATTGTGACATCAGACTTTGTGCAGTCCCATGTTTCAAAATATTTCATACCCGAGATGTTTACTAAACCTTTATTACAGTGACTAGTAATATCACACCCCTTGTTTGTACATATTTCAGTGTTTTTGGTTTGATTATATTATTGAATAAAATGTATTATTATTATATTATAATTTATGATTTTGTGTTTCAAACTTATCATACCTGGGACGTCTACTAGACTATTGTTTGGACAGATTTAAGTGGGTTATGCCTCGTACACACGTACCGATCGTCGGCCGACCAATCGGCCGTCTTTTGTCCAGGGATGTCCTGTCCGCTGAAAAGTGCAAAAGACTGCACACGAATTTTGTCGGCCAACAACAGCCGACTGCAGAAGTGATGTCATGTGATGGTTAACTTTCCTTGTCTTTTTTCTTTTCTGAGCATGCCCAGTCTTGCTAATCTGCTGTCTGTCGGCCGAAATCTGTACTGACTGGCGAACAATCGGCCGTTCTGGTGTTGGCCAACAAAAATTTTAATGCCTGTACGACAGATTCTGTTCGGCCGAAAATGCGCTGTCGGCTGTCGGAAGCATCATACTAACAAGCCTACAATCGGCCGATCGGTTGTCGGCCGAATATTCACGGCCGACAATCGGTACGTGTGTACGGGGCTTTATTCCTAAGAATTACAGGCCTAAAATATAAAACAACATATTTCCATGCAAAGCAATGTACCGCTTTTAGCACAAAAATTCTGACATAATCAGACCACCAGGGAGGTTAAGGGGGTAAAACGTTCCAGTCCAGAAGTGGTTAAGAAACCCTGTACTGGGAAAAAAAAAGATGGCAGTCATTGATAACCTGCTATTTACCGGTTTTTTAATGTCATCAATACATTCTGTGTCATAGAACCAGAGCAAATGTGCAGCTTGTGAAAAGCAGAAATTCTGATCTATACGTAGTATATTCCAGGTCAATAATTCAGAGCATTGAGGTCTTTGAATCAAAATGATAGCCAGGCAATTACCATGGCCACAGGGAGAATTTAGGAATTGCAGCTCCAAATTGTCACACACAGGTATCCTTTAATTATTTTGCTTTAGGCTCGGTTTCCACTAGTGCGACTTGCTGTGCGACTTGACACATGTCAAGTCGCACAGCAAGTCAAAAGCCATTGATTTCTATCTGACCCATTTCCACTGCCGCGACTTGAGTTGCGGCGACTTCAAAAGTAGTTTGTGCACTACTTTTGAGCCGTCTTCAGTGCGACTTCCCTCTATAATGAGGCACAAGTCTCACTGAAAGCCGCAAACAACTTTAGCTACGAAGTCGCGCTAGAAGTAGCACGACTTCATAGCCGCACTAGTGGAAACCGAGCCTTACCCTATAAACACAGTATTTTCTAAACCTCTCCTCACGTACCACCAAAAATACGTTTTGCAAATATCCTCCCATGGTGTAAAGTAGGTACTGCCTTAACCAGATAATAAATCAGTACTTCCCAACTTTTGGTACATATACTATTGGGGGTAACTTCACATATGACAGGTGACTGCTTCTGGTGGGTCATCACTTCCATTCCCAGCTTGCTACATCAGTGAAATGGTGCAAGAGTCATATTCTGGTTAGTGGACTGCTATCTCCATAATTCATCATGTATTGGGAATATAAAGCTTGCTCTGGCCATGAAATAAATAACTCTCACAAGTTTGAAAAAAGAAGCAATGTGTGGGGCTTTGGAAGGAGCCTCTTTGCTGTGGAGCTGTCCTAATGTTTTATACATTGAAACCTTTTTTTTTCTTGGCCTGGTTTTAAAGTGTTGGGAGAAAGTGTGGAAAGGGAAAACGCTTTTCAGCATTTTTTTCTAACTAAGAATTATGGGCAGAGAGGAAGTGAAGGTAAATCTATCCTAATAGAGACTCAAACAGCAATAAAAACCAAAGAGGTTCTCAAGCTCCCCACTGTTGCAGCTAGAGTTAACATAAATTAACCTTCTTTTTTTCACACTGTTTGACCTTGCTTTGTACTTGAAGTCCCACCATAAGAGATCTGTTAGCATGGAGTCTCTATGGGACAAAAAGACTGCTGGAATTAACTTAACTGCAAGTCATACAGAGGTTCCCCTATATAAAAATGAGAAAAAATAAATAAATAAAAAATCCTGACTACTACCTACAACAACGTAATTTACACATATGGAAAAAGAGAATACATTGCAAACTCAGCAACTAAGAGCCCATTCACATTAGCGCGACTTGTCAGGCGACTTGTCAGCCTGACAAATCGCGCTCGGTCGCGGTCCATTGATTAGCACAGGACCCGTTCTAATAGGAGCGACACAGGTCGCTCCGACTTAGAAAAAGGGTCCTGTACTACTTTGGGGCGACCTGGAGGCGACTTGCATAGACTTCCATTATGTCACAGGTCGCCCCCCAAAGTCGTGATGCGCTAGTCTGAATGGGCTCTAAATGTCATTCATTAGCACATAGTAACCTCAGTCTTTTTCTTTTTCATACTTATACCCAAAGGGCACATTTTAATAACTGTGCACTTTTAGGCCTCATGCACACTGGACATTATCAAAATATCAGTAGAAAGCTGTAGCTGTAGAAGGAGTTTTTCAGCTTTTTTGCAGTAGCAATTATCAGAGTTTTTTTCAGCTGTAGCGGGGTTTTTTTTAGTTTTTTTCAGCTGTAGTGTTTTTTAGCTTTATTTAGCAAAACAATACTCCCACAAAAGCCTATGGCTCAAAAATGTTGATAAAAACCGAATAGCTTGTTTGTCAACATTATTTGTCTTTTTTCAGCGTTTTTAAGCTTTTTTCAGAGTTAGAGCATTTTTACAGCTGAAAAACGCCTCTTAAAACCCACTAGTTCTGGGGTTTTTTCTCCAGCCAGAAAACGGCCCCTGCCAAAAACTGCTGATAACAGCCTATGTGTGCATGGACACATAGGATAACATGCTGGGGAGTTTATTAGCTGCAGAAAAAAACATCTGACGACAAAAACAGCAGCTGTAAAAATGTCCAGTGTGCATGAGGCCTTCAAATTAAATTCCACCTTTGTGCAGGGGCGTAACTACAGGGGTTGCAGGGGTTGCAATTGCAACCGGGCCCCATGCTCCAGGGGGCCTGTGCAGCTTCCCTATACACCTGGATAGGAGGTAGGGGGCAGCATGTAGAAAAATAACTGTCTCCTTTTTCCCCCTGTAGCTGCAGGAGGAAACTGGAGGAGATTGGGTCCTCTGTATGCTGCCCCCGCCACTGTTGCTATGCAGTTCACTTGTGTTCTGCTGTCTCTACCCCCCCCCCCACACACACACACACACTGTGCTTCCTTCCCTCTCCTGTCGGCTGCTGCAGGGGATGTGTCACAATAGAGACCAATAAGGGGTCGGTAAATATGTAATTTACCAGCTCCTTCCTTTTCTGAATGGACAGAGTCATAGTCAGTCACATTGTAAAAAATTTTTTAAAAATAATACAATTAAAATACTAAAAAATGAAAACTACTGACACCAGTGGGTGAACTTCCAGGATCGCAAAGTTCACACTTGCAACCGGACCCTGGCATTCCACCACCGTGGGGAGGCCCTAAGATGGCAGGAAGGGGGCCGACTGCAGAACTTGTGAAAAGGTTCCGCTGCGCGACCGTAATAAAGGCCCCGCAATGACAGTAAAGGGCCCCAGGATCAGTGGGTAGAGCCCCAGGCTTGAAAGGAAGGGCCCAGGCCAGGGGCGCCCTTCATGGTTTCTTGCACAGGGGCCCTGAAGGTTCTAGTTATGCCTCTGCCTTTGTGACAACTTCAATACTATACAGGAGGACACTATATACTCTAGTATTTATTTCCTAATATATTGCATAGGTTTTGGAAGTTTCCATTATGTCTTACTCGAAAAGTCCACATAATGATCAGTGTCACAGAGTTCAGTCTAAAACTGCCTGTTATGGAATGGTCACATAGAGGCCCAATGACTTAGTTTCTACTGATTCCATATGGTAGCAAGCTTAATTCCAGCCCCCTGGATTGAACACAATAGATACTTCACAAACCTGTATACTGTAAGCAAAACAGAACAAAACCATGGGAACTACACAGCTACAGTTGACTATTTGCTACCCTGACTTGGAATAACAACATAAACAGAAAAGTGTGTACAGGCACCCTTTAACAACCTTTTTTAAAAAGATGGTCTTTTGTAAAATAATATATTCTGTACTGTATTATATATAAGGTCTATGGCCTTGTCCTTTTTTCAATCAGCATGCTCCTGTGGTGATCAATAAAAGCAGGATTCATTTACAGCAGGATATTTTGTTATTCTGTATTTGTCCCATTATAAATAATGTATCACCGCTAATACAACAGAAATCCACATACATAATGTATTGTCTGCACTGGACATAGTGAAGAAACAAAGCCTGCTGATGTGCTTATAATTTTCTTTGTTTATAAATTAGTATCCCAATTGGTGTTTTACATTGCCCTGTGGTGATATACAACCAATTAAATACACATTCACACAAAAGTCAAGAGCGGACATAGTTCATTTCACTGTTGTGTTTGAAGAGCTAGTGTTGACGTGATGAGTGATGCACTCCCTGGTGACATTGAGGCTCTAGCCATTATATGCAGCAAAGAAAAAACAAAGAGTATGCTTCATGCTGCATCGTGTAATACAGTAAAAGCAAACTTACGTACATGACTCCTGCAATCTGTTGAAGAAGGTGATCTCTTGAGATTGGGTTATCTTATGACGTACGTGCATGCATGACAGGCACATCAAAGAAACTCCTTTGTGTGTAGCTTTCTTTGGTCTTACTTTATGAATTTCTGACAGTATAAAGAGAAAATTCACCCCCCCCCCCCAAACACACTTTTTTTTTCACCCCCTCTTACCTGCTATGTTGTGTTTTCTTAAGAAGACTGGGTACCATGCCACCATTTTCCCTTCCTATGTCTATGGGAGTCAGTTTTTTTTCCTTGGTTCTTGTGGCCATATGTTCCTGCTCCTTCAGCCTCCTGGTATATGTGATGGTGATACATAATGAGGCTGAGGAGCAAGACAAGTCCTTGTCACCTAAGTGAAGCTAAAGGCGGGGGGGGGGGGGGGTTAGGACACGATGTTCCATTCCTATGTCATCAAGAGAGCAGGCTACATCTGCTGGGTTCTTGCAGCCTGCTTTGGGTGATGTGCTGCCATATCCACCCTTTATTCTATGTGTGTCCCTGCTTCTGCAGCCTTCGGGATAGATTATATGTGTAATTTTTGTTTACACAAGAAAGCAGGAAGGTAGGTCACCATATTCCCTTCCTATGTCATCAAGAGCCTGCTGTCCCTTATGGTCTCCAGTTATGTTCTGTCAGTGTTCCCGTCGAGTCTTTGTGGGTCCTTGCTCACCTAAGCAAGAATGAAGGTAAGGGCCACCATCTTCTGTTCTTACATCATTGGTGGCGCTATCTTCTCCAGGCTCTTGCAGCTGGCCACAGATAATGCTTTTCCAGGTCTACCCTCCAGCCACTGGATGTGCCAATATATGAAAGGGGTATTTGGGATTTGAATGAGCTAGATGGAATCAGAACTCTCTAAAGCTGCTTGAAAATGCAAAGGCTGCTAAACATTACGTTAAGGAGCATTAAGCATTTTTTTCTGCCTAAAAGCTCCTCTCAAAAACGAGATCCGGAAGGTTTATTTTCTGCCTCCCTCTAAACACTGAGCTTAAAATATAAAATATGCCTTCAAACATCCTAATGTGCATGGACACATAGCATAACACTGAGTTGCCTCTATAGGCAAGAGAAAAAAATGCAGAACTCCTGTGGAAGCAGCATTTTTTTAAGCCCAGTGTGCATAGACCCTTAACCACTTTACCACTAGAGGATTTTGCTGTCTTACGTCTGGGCCACTTTTTGCGATTCGGCACTGTGCGAATTTAACTAACGATTGCGCGGCCGTGCGACGCTGTACCCAAAAGAAATTTACGTCCTTTTTTTCCCACAAACAGAGCTTTCTTTTGGTGGTATTTGATCACCTGTGCGATTTTTACTTTTTGCGCTATAAACAAAAAAAAGCGTTTATTTTGAAAAAATAACAATATTTTTAACATTTTTTTATATGAAATTCCCCCAAAAAATGTAAAAATCAATTTTTTTTTAAATTTTTGGCCAATTTGTTTTATGCTACCTATGTTTGGTAAAAAAAAATCACAATAAGCGTATTTTGAATGGTTTGCGCAAAAGTTATTGCGTTTACTAACAAAGGGAAAGATTTCTGTCATTTTTGGTGTTTTTTTTTTAACGAGTAATGGCGGTGATCTGCGATTTTTTTTTGCGGGACTGCGACATTGCGGCGGACAGATCGGACCCTTGACTGACATTTTTGACACTTTTGGGGGTACCAGTGACATTACTGCAGTAATCAGTGCTATATACTGTATATGCACTGTTACTGTAAAAATGACACTGGCAGGGAAGGGGTTAATTTTATTGGAGAGGGAGGGGTTAATGTATGCCTGGTGCTTACTAACGTGTGTGGGGGAAGGTGACTGTGTGACACAAGGACAGATCGAGGGTTCAACTATGCTGAACCCTGCAATCTGACCCTGCCTGTCACTTAGGAGATCCGCCCGCTTGTGTTTACACAAGCAGGTGGATCTCCACACTCGATTCGCCGACGATCGGGGAAGAGCAGCGGCGATCGCCGCTGCTCCTCCCCTGGCCCGACTCCCGCTGTGACTGAATACAGCGGGAGCGAGCCTCCGGCGGCGCGCGCGTGCCGCCGAGAAAGGGGAGTGTCTGGCGACGTAGGTCTACGTCGCCAGATGATAACGAGCCACTTTGCCGCAGTAGGCTCAAAGTGAGCAGACGGCAAGTGGTTAATATAGACATTATTTCTCAGTTCATTCAGTCATAAGTACAGTGTAGTGCATTAGCAAATGCATTTGCTAAACAACATTTTCAGAAGTATTAGGTGAATGTTGATTGCCACTTAGAAATTAAGCTTCATTTTAGAGCTGCCTATTTTGTTATTATGGCGAGTCATTTGCACTAGAAGGACATTAAATTCATAGCTTTATTTTTAAACTAGCCACCAATATGTAGGGGCAAATGCACTGTAAGCAGAAGAA
Organism: Pelophylax lessonae; assembly: GCF_965119305.1. Taxonomy (NCBI): domain Eukaryota; kingdom Metazoa; phylum Chordata; class Amphibia; order Anura; family Ranidae; genus Pelophylax; species Pelophylax lessonae. The sequence continues at coordinate 252,405,127 of NC_138770.1, read as the reverse complement.
ACCATGCAGTCATGTGACCTTTTTAATTGTTTTTTTCCTGTACAATGCAAGACAAACATTGAAGCAATGTACAAAGAACTTGCAGGTCTCTTCCACTACATGTTTGTGCAATAACCTTTATTTGGCTCTTCCTCACATAGAGTGTATTATTAGTGAGTATTTTGAACTATCACTAGTTATATTTCACCATTAAAGTGGTTCTAAAGGCAATTATGTTTTTTCCTTAATGCATTCTCTGCCCCCACACCTCTCCTACTTACCTGAGCCTGCACTTGATCCAACGATGTGCACGAGAGTAGAGGTTCTCTCTGCTCTCTCGCTCATCATTGGCTCAGAGAAGCCATTGGCTCATGCTGCTGTCAATCACAGCCAGTGACAAGGGAGTGGAGGATGGGGCTGAGCCCCGCTGTCTGTGTCAATAGAAACAGGCAGCGTGGCACTGGCGTGGCCCGCACAAGTGTCGCCTTAGCAAGCAGCTTGTTTGGGGGCACTCAGAAAGGGGGAGTAGCCAGAAGCACTGGCAGGGGACCCAAGAACAGGAGGATCAGGGCTGCTCAGTGCAAAACCATTACAGGTGGTCCCCAGGTTACAAACAAGATAGGGTCTGTAGGTTTGTTCTTAAGTCGAATTTGTTTGTAAGTCGGTACAGGCACATGTTTAGCTGAAGACAAAATAATATATTTTAAGTTTTTTAGATAGCATAGGAAGTTTTGCTCTCTGTACCCCTGTTCAGAAGATTTCACCTCGCTTCCTGTCCCTATGACAACTGGATTTTGAAAATTTTGGGTTGTTGTGGAAACAAGGATTGGTGATAAAGCTTCAGTGGAGACACCTTTTTCCCATGAGAACTCTTACAGGAGTGAATTTTTCTTCCTAGGAGTAGATTTCTGCTCACTTCCTGTTGTCTCTCTCCATTTCTAAGTAGGAGTCATTTGTAAGTTGGATGTTTGTAGCCCGGGGACCGCCTGTACACAGAGCATATAAGTAGAACATGTTTATTATTTTAAAGGGAAAAAATTACCTTTAGAATAACTTTAAGGGCTCATACACAGGAGTCGTACACATGAAGAAGGAGCATATTTCTGCTCCCTGGAGTCACTGCTGTTTACGCACAGCCAGTAGCCTGTACAGGTCAATGGCAGGCTGACAGATGCCACAGCTATACACCTGTAACTGCACATGTGAACAAGTAGAACAGTAGACATATATGCATTTCAACTGTGTGTTTACAGCTTGACTAATTTAACCTTAAACTCTAATGGATGCTGGCATTTATCTGCCCCAATATTATTATAACCGCTCAGGTGTGTGGTTATAGTCACGATGACATATGTCCACCTGTCATTGATTTGTACATGCTACTGTCCATGGCAGTACACAAACACCTGTGATTCCTGGGCACAGAAACATACTCCTTTTTGACTGTGTACAATGGCCTGCGCTGTGTGCATAAGTCCTTAATGAACAGCAGCAAAAGTCACTTCTGACATTTTTCTTGTTGAAAAGCACTTTTTTGAATGCTGCTACAGCATGGAGCGTAGTAATTAATTTCATTATCTGACTAACCTGCTGGAGTGCAGTGAGCCAGACCAGCCACCCACGAATTTTGCAGTGGAGCCTCTGACGAGCTATTCAGTCCGTGAGCAGCAATATACATATCTACTTGTGTACTTTAGTACAGTTAACCTTAAACCGTTGATTCATCCCTAGCAACCCTTCTGTCACTCTAAGTCTTACACTTACCAGTACATGTCCCTTGGAGATCTTAGCTGTGTAGGCACTTGAGGCCTTCATAGCTTCTCCGTGGAAATGTCCAAGCATTAAGGGGCTTCCCTTAGAAATTAATGTAGATCCTTCTGTGCATGTGCCCAGTAGCTGCACAGCAAAGACCTCAGTGGAGCATGGACACAGAAGTATATGAAAGCTGTTTAAAGTAAAGTTATCCTTTAAATATTTGGCACAGTCACTATCTTCCTCATTAAACGACTGCTGAAATAAGATATAAGATATCAGCCATATTATATCAGTATATTGTTTTCAAAGAGTCAGCTGTCTCATAAATTAGAATTTTGAGAAAAACCTTTAAAAAGAGTGACTTATACCATATTCCACACTGCAGTGTCAGACAAGTGACAGACATTATCCCTGGTACAGCAATTCACCTTCCTATCTTAAAAAAAAAACCTTGTTGCACCCCAGTGTGCTAGCAGCCCCTTTGCAGCCATTCGCTGTCTATATGCATGCACTCATGCATTTCTCAGGATGGGTTTCCTAAAGGGGACAACAGAGGACTATTCATACGTATTCTGTTTTAAAAAGCCACTTTACATCCCCTTGTGACAGGGTGACATCACAGGAGCACAGTTAGGAGTAAGGGACAGAGTGTTGTCACCCTATAACAGGAAGGAGCTAAACAATGATCACCAGGCATTATTTTACTGAGAACTGCAAGTTTAGAAATATTAAAAACATGTTAATATATATACACAATAATTTAGTGTATGAGTTTACATATACAGCAAAAACCCCTTAGATCATTTGTAGTCAAAATAAAAGGGGTTTGAGATAAATGAGCAGTGAAAAACAATTACTACAATTTATAGATAATAGAAAAAACTGTGTAGGGAATGACAAGGCAAGACTTCCTTTGGGTATAGTTTATTATATTTAGTATAGTTTAGAACTCCAGGTTCTAAGCAGATCTCACATCTGTAAAAAAATGGTCATGTATGTACATACTAATCAAATGATATTATAAACATTATACATGTATTGTATTTTTACAATGCTAGTTCAAAGTAATGCTGAAAAGATCAGGAATGTCATTTAGAAGGACAAGTCACTGTAAATGTTCATATTTACTTAGCTGCTATCAATAATACTTAAACAAGAAGTTTTCCTGTAGCGGATATATAGTGAATATCTTATTCTATTCAAGAGTGTTTCTATTAACATTGGTAGGAGATTAGTTCAAAATGGCCACATAGGCCTCCATTATTAAATAGGTGGGATATGAAAAATGCTAATGCACAAAATTGTCCATGTGAAATGACATCTCTAATCTTCAAGTGAATACAGTATAAATCCAGAGAATAGAGAGTCTGTTTCATCAACCATAAATTCATTCTGGCTGATGCTTAGAGCCTGAAGCCAAACCTCATCATCCTCACGAAGATGGAGCAGAACTGATCCCGAAACTTGACATGCATTGCGCTCAGATTGCCTGACTTGTGTCTGTACAAGGATTCTACCATTGTGAACTAAGCCAGCAACTAGAGGAGAGTGCGATGGGCTTAAGTGATATGAGAAAAAGTAGACACCTTCAACAGAGGCCACAAACACGCCTGAGTTTATACTGTATGGTTTATTTTCATTCACAAAAACTTTATCAAATTTTATTGGCTGTCCTGGTGACAAGAAATTCCTATTTCCTCTGAAGGCTACTGAAAATGCGATATTATCATGTTCCTTTTGTGATCCTTTTTGTCCTTTTTCTCCCTTTTTTCCAGGAATTCCACCTGGTCCGCGGTACCCTTGTGGTCCAATAGGTCCAGACATTCCTCGATCACCTTTTGGTCCAGTCGGACCCCTTTGACCCATAAGTCCTTGAAGCCCAGTTTCTCCTGGAGTTCCTGGTATCCCATTTGTACCTTTGTTTCCTTTTTCACCAGGGCTTCCCTTAGGTCCCATTTGTCCTTTTCTACCTTTCTCTCCTGGCTCACCTTTATCACCTTGTAATCCTATGGCTCCATCATTACCTGGAATTCCCTCATACCCTTTATCACAAAGAGCACAAGTTTCTCCTGGTTCACCCTTTACTCCAGGAGGACCGATCTCACCTTTATCACCTTTACTTCCTGCATCTCCTTTGGGACCATAGTCTCCTATTATACCTTCTAACCCCTGGGGTCCAAGTTCTCCTAAAAAAAAAAAGTCATCAGAATAATAGTAAATAGCAAAAAAAAGTGGCAAACAACTGTTTTGATGGTACTAGGTCACAATGCAAACAAAATAGTTTCTTGTTAACGTAATGTCATGACCCATAGTATTCGGGGACTCAATTAAAAGTTTGCTTCCAGTAGGCTTCAATGAGCAGATTTGTAAATAGACGTTTTTGCATGCTCGATAAAAAGGTTTTTGTCCACAAAGGAACTTTGCACTATCTGTAAAATAAGCTGAAAAGCACATGTCTGATGCCATTTTCATGAATTTTAATATTCATAAAAATGATTTCAGTTCTGAATACATTTTAATGTCTGAGGGTGCATTTAAAAAATATATAGATACTGTAAGTAGTGTATGTTATTCAGTATAAAATTGGGATAAAGTGACCTGTATTTTCTTATATTGTGAAACTTCCTTTTGCAGTATATGTGCCATATACAGTACAGTCAAAAAGTATATACATTATTTATATAAGCATCTGATGATTCATTGAGGCAGTTCAGTAATTCTGAAGCCAATTTCATTTCAGTTTATAGAACTTAGATTATTAAAAATTTTGCATTTCTGAACACTTTATATGGCTTGCCACACTGGGCATCATCAATGCTCTTTGGAAATATTATCCAAATTGGCAAACAATTTTGCAAAACATATTTTAACTTTAGTAGAAACAGTATTGAGTTATTGCTCTATTTGAGAATTGTGGTAATCCTCGATACAGTTCATTAAAATAAAATGTTTGTTATCTTGGTGTAAGCAAAAAGTAAGATTTTGAAGCAATGGTATATACTTAAGAAAATCTTAAACCTTTATTTATTATGGTATATCTCAAAAATCTAAAATGTTGGGTTAATAAAATGATGCAACTACAATAGCATCTAACTTGTTCAACAACTCACATAGACATATTTGCCAATTTTTCTTCTAAATATTCATGTAAATTCATAATTAGTGTAGGAAAAACACTAATGGTATTCCCTGAATTGGGACTTTCACTGTCACACCAACACTAAATATTCATTTCACATAATTCACACACACACAGGTAACTCCTGTGCACATGTTTATACAAAGTTTAGTTAAGATCACTAGATCACTAAATTCTCAAGTGATCAGATGTCTGTGACATACTGTTTGTCTTATCTCTCACAAGCTAATGGGGCATGATACATGATGCAATCTACAGGTACAATTACCTGGCTCTCCTGTGTCCCCTTTGTCTCCCTTTTGTCCTGTGGGTCCAGGAATATTACAGAAGCACTGTTTTTCTTCAGTAGTGTTTTCCATTGGTATTTCCAAGAAAGGACTTGGTTGTTCATTGTTAGTGTCTAGTATCGGGAGTGAGGTGCTATTGTTCCCGATGTCTTTGGAAGCGCTGTCTACTGCATGGAGAGAACTCTCAGTGATGTTCATGTTCAATGCATTCCAACTAATTGGTTGCCTGTGTTCATTACTTCTTGTAGTTAGTTCCTGTTGTTTTATATTATTTTCCACTCCATCTGTCACATTGTCTAAAGCAGGGGTTACTGTTGATGTTACATCAGTCTGGGAACTGTTTTGAATCCCACCATCTGTTACTGGATCAGTTTCAGTTGTCTCAAGGTCCAGATCAAGAGGAACAGTAAATGCTTGTTTGGGCTCCTCAGTTTCAGTAGCATTGAGTGACTCCATTGTAAAAGGTGGGCTAGCTGTCAAGCTAAATATTGCAAAGGTTTCGGTACTCCACAAACTCCATAACAGCAGTTGTATCAGTAACACAGAGAGCATACCTGCAATTTAAAAAAAGAAAATACAATTTTATTACACTAAGCTAGTTGGCCTGAAAGTGTATCTTTTTTTAATAGGCTATAAACCTGACCACATGTTATTACATAAATCCAAAATACTGCAGAGACTATGTTAATTATTTTAATAGCAGGGCTATAAATCCAATCTTCAATAAACAGACCAGCATGGTAAAAGCTCTACTTATTTTAAATTACTTTAAAGCAAATGGTAATTTTATTTTCATTTCTTAGTTTGGGGAATATATCGCTAACTGAAACAGAACAGATTTCTAATTAACCAACATCAGTGATTCACCTGCATTTATCGAATTTATGATAAGACACTGAAATGTTTATCCAGAGACCTCAGTAAGCAATATCATTACTTGCTTGACATATGGGGTTGACCTAAAAAACTGAAGCAACAAGTAGTGGAACTGCTACTGTTACAACCACACCTATTTTATCTAAAGCCAGATAGAAAATGAATGCTAAAATTAGGCCAGGCAATGCTAACATCAGACTGCATAAACTCCAGAGACTCACAGGCAAGTCACTCAGTGCTTCACTCGGTAGTCATTGAGAAAAATGACTGATTTGAGGAAGTAGAGAATTCCATAGGCTTTGATTCCATAAATAAAACAGCAGGTTGGTTGAAGCTCCATAAGCTTGTCATTATTTTATAACAGTAAAGAAAATTGCTTGGAGTTGAGCAGTCCTCAAAAAATCTGTCACCCACTGGCCCCTTCTTTTCCCATTTTCAAACAACCAAATAATCAAAACTGAAATGAAAATCAATTAAAATTACCAGAGATTCAATTGAAAGGCATTTTAAACTATTTTCACCTAAGTGTTGATATTTTAGTGCTTTTAATCATTAAAAAATCAAAACCATAAGTGTTTAATTGCTGTGGACATTTCAATTTCATGTAATCGTATTATTAAACAAAAGTTGATGGAAAGTTTCAAAATGAAACCAAGTGTATGGCCAGAATTAAGGTTAGATTTTAAAAATGTATCATACTGTTTTAGGCATAATAAAAAAAAATATCTAGAAGTCCCCAAGTGGCAAGTATTTCTTATGCCATTATGTTAATTATGAGCATAATTTCCATTTTTGCAACAGGTGAATATGATTTAAAGCACCCATGGTATGCCTAATGTAGATGGCACTCCAGTCTCAGGGCTGGCACTCAAAATGGTACGTGTGAGAGAATTGCATTTTTATTACTCACAGGAATATTCTCCACTATTCCAACTCCTGTATTCCATTTTAAAAATGGCTAAGAAATAAAGCATAAATACTTGCTGCTGCTTTGTTAAAATGTTCTACACGTCAGCATGAAGAGATAATAGAACACATCAGCACAAATTCAACTGTCCCAGGGTAGTGCAGGTGTTCGCTATGACCTATCAGAGGTAGATCAGTTTTATAAAGATTAGACATTCAACTCTAATGCATTCTTTGCAGAGCGCTGACAAGTAGTTCAATGGGAATATGGATAATGAGCTCAGTCCTTCAAATCTTCAAATCCACACTCATTCCTAAAATTAACAAATCAGTCGAGACAGATCAAATGTCCCAGTTCACATGCTTGCAATTCCAGGCAGGAGGACATTTAAGTGTTGATTATTCTGAAAATAAATGACTGGATTATGACAGATCAGAATTCACCCATCCCTAGATAACAGACCTCATCCTTGTATTTAGGAATGTATTTACAAGACAGAGCCTCATGGCAAAATCATTTCTAGACATCAAAATCTTCAAACGCAGTATTAAAGTTTATTGAAAGCCTTATGTTATTAATAGAATAGGAAAGGGTTAAAACTCATCAGTTGTTTTTTTTTTTTTGTTTTTTTTTTTAATTTGTGTAATATTGGAGAAATCCCCCTTTACGTCCTATACAGTAAACACATTAGCAAGAGGAAATCTCTCTAAAAGTGAGGGAAAATATCTGTCTAATAATTGTCTCTGCAATACATGGAGATTATTCTCATTCCAGTGCTAACTCAAATTTATGGATTTTCCCTCACTTGAGTTTAGGATAAGCAGAGAGGATGCATCTGACAGATTTGATTATACCTACCCACTGGGGTTGATTTATTAAAACTGGAGAGTGCAAAATCTGGTGCAGCTCTGCATGGTAACTAATCAGCTTCCAGGATTTTTTTTTTTTTTTTGTCAACGCTTATTTGAACAAGCTGAACTCACTATTTTCAGAGTTTAATATTAGTTCAACTTTAAAGACCTTTACAATGTAAATGCTATTGTGTGGTGCTAAAGCCTCGTACACACTAGTTTTTTTTTTTTCCTTCAACCCGGCGTGTTGAATGAAAAATAGCTGACAACTCAGGTTGGAGCTGCTGTACTAACAATCCGATGTTAGTGCAGCGATCTCCCCCCGCTGTGCTATTGTGTTCTTGCAGGGGGATAACCCCCCACCCCCCTCACCAGAACACTATGGCCAATGCTCTCAGCCATTGGCTGACAGCAATGGTCAGGACCTGGTCAGCAGACCATTTTTGGTCCTGAGCCCCTGAAGGGCTAGCTTCTGTCGGATCAGCTGCTGTACACACACAGGCCAAATGACAACAGGTTTCTATTGAACTGGCCAATGCCAGCCTAGATTCGGACTGTGTGTACTAGGCTTAAGTGTATTCGTAGATGTTTGAAGTTCCTGAACTGTACATGTTTTAATTTGTATTCACGTTGCCTGTAGGTATGTTATAATGCCTGGATAAATCTTCATACATTCAAACTGTACTGAGACTTCTGTGACACCCATGGCATCTATTAATTGTATTCTGAGCCAAATAAGGATATTTACAATTTTAACAGTGTTAATCAACAGAGCAGCTAGAAAATGAAGCAGTTGGAGTTTAAAACGACATAAAAGGACAGAAGGAGCTCAAATTTTAAACAAATACCAAATGCAGATAATTTAGTAAAGATTAGCATTCTAAAATCATATCTAAACCGAAAAAGAAAAATGCTTTACATTTCAGCCTACCAGTCCTTAGATGTGGTAGCTGCATCAGTTTTCTTTTCTTTTTGTTTTGTTTTTTTTGTTACCCTAGTAATTCCGCAAAGAACAAACTTCCTGTCCTAAAGTGACAATGCTCACTTACTGTTCTGTATCTATGCAGTAGCATCATTGTCATCTTAATCTGCTCTCCTAATTTGTTCTACAAACACATATTCCTCTCTTCATTTTCATTACACTGGACCAGGAAAAAGGTATAGTTCTCAGAAGATATCTTAGAACAGGGGTCTGCAAACTTTTCAAACAAAAGGCCAGTTAACTGCCCTTCAAACGTTAGGGAGGCAGGACTTTGGCCAGCGGGAGTAGAATATGCCCTGGCATCAGACTAAACAATGCCATAAGCTTGGTGGTCAGAAGGAGTAAAAAACAATGCATCATTGGTGTCAGTGGGAGGAATAGTGTACCATAATTCACATCAGTGGGGGAATTAGTTCCCCATCTCTGTTGTCAGTAAGAGGAATAGTACCCCATTGTTGTTGTCAGTGGGAAGAATAGTGGCCTGTTTTTGGTGTCAGTGGAAGGAAAGGCCGGATAAAAGCAAGCAAAGGTCCACATTTGGTCTATGGGCTGCAACTTGGAGACCCCTGTCTTAGAAGAAAGATAACTTTGTTGTTATTTCAGTTGAGTTCAAAGGACGTTACAAGGTCTGCACTTTTTTATACTTGCTGAAAACTTTGTTAGCCTGGAAAAAAGAAAACTAATGCAGCTACTGATATGCTACAATATATTACATTTTTTTTCTTGGGTTTAGACATCCTTTAAAGTTCTATTTAATTTCTCCTTAAGCAATAAACTGTGCATGAGCTGAGAAATGCTACATACTACACAGTTATATAACCTCATGTGTTGCAGACCTCCTGGCTCCTGCTCATTTTTGCTATACTGCACAAGAGACTGAGAGAACGAGACCACAGTATGACAGGAGGGATTCAACCATTCCCTGTGCTGAGCAATGCATCATGATGACCTTTCTGAAGTATAAAGATGGTCATTAGAGAGGCAGGTGATGTACATAAAGCAACGGTAATTGAAGAAATCACTGGTACGATCAAACAGCTAAAATTTTATGATTTGTAAATCAATCTGTTAGAATAATGAGCCAGGTCTAGATATGCGAATCTGCCATGTAGATCAATCAGCAGCAGGCATGCAGGTGGAGATTTATCATAACAGATGAAGGAACACTTTTTTTAAATAATTGCACTGTCATGATATTTTAAATATTTAGCAACCCACATTACTTTGATCGATTTTTCCAAAAAGCTTTTCATTTATTTTTCAAAGATGCTACTCAGTCTTGAAATCATATTCATCCCACACAAACATCATTTACCTGCTAGGAGATAAGAAAATAGGTGACCTTCTGATACGACTTTTGCCTTTGCAGAAATGCACATTGGATTGAGAGGTATTAAATACAAAATGAAGCACAAAGGCCATTTGTACTCAGCTGTGTAATTGGTGTCCCTTTACTGGCTTCATATAAGTATAATCACAATACTTAACGGGGTTTCTGATGTAAGCATCTGTGGCCCCTAATGTAACCCATCCAGTGTTTCCTGATCTATAATTACAATTGATATTACAGAACTATTAATGTTCTTCCATTAGTAGAGAAAATGTTCCTTGTTGTATGGAAAGTAAAGCATATAATTTTCCGGGAAACTGTACAAGTGATTTCCAAGCTATCAATTATGAAACCACATTAAAGGACCATATACTTTACTGGCAATTCGCATTCTAGAGATTATAACTGTAGCATGCTAGTTAAAATTAATTTCAAAAGAATAGCAAGTAATAGAACAATTGTCCATCCCTGAATTTGTTCTTTGCTAACTCAGAAATAAAAACAAAAAATATCAGGTTTATATAGGGTATAGAGGTCCAAGAAGGAAGCAGCACACTTTCATTTCAAGGGAACAAAATATATCAGTCATAAAATTATGAAACAAATAAAATGTAAACAAAATGGTTTACCTTTGTTTTAGATGCTTTGTAAAATACCTTGTCTCTTATATTGGATTCCATTCCAGAAGAAAGGGGGCTAGCCACATGTATACAAAATACTGTACATAAAACAGAAAATCACCTTCATGCTACAATCTAGGCTTGACGTCTTGGTTCAATTTGGGCACAAGGGATCAGAAAATACCTACTAGAATAGTCAAGATGTCTACAATATCATTATGTGGCCCTTCAATCCTAATATCTCCCATTATACTAGCATTGAGCAACGAAATATGAGCCTCCAGAATGATAGAGTCAACACTTCATCTCTACCTGCTCTCCCAATATTGCATACAAAACAAAAAGTACAATTCTATTGTTTAGCACTACTACTCTAAAACTTATAATCATAGACATACTGTAGTACCTGCTCCCTTCCTAAAGGTATCATCTTCTTTAAGGATTTGCTGCCATGACTAGAAATTGTGTAGACCTTTCCACATTCTTACCTAGCTGCTTAGAATCCATGCAGTTGTATTGTAGTTGTATGGATAAGAACAATTCTCTTTAAGACTGTATGTTACAGAAGCAGTTTTACCAATGTTTTGCCATATTCATACAGACCCTGGGTGCAGAACATCTAGAACTTGTGTTTGCAGAATTATTAAAGGTATAGGGCCCTCTACAGTGTTAAAGTTTTAAGACACTTTCTGCAATCTATATGGTGTTCTAAACATGTAAGGGGCAGGTGGTGGGGTGATGGGTTAGTTGTCACGTCCTCCATGTTCCCTTCCTTGTTGGGCACCAAGCAAGGGTCACATTAGGTGCCTACCCTGGGGTGGGTTCTTCTGGGCTAATCTAGGTACTTTGAACAGGGTCACTGCACTATGCATGGGGTACCTTTACTTGAGCCACGCTCATGACCTGGACAGGTGATTAAACATGAACGAAATCTAGTGCAATGCCCTCTCTAGCATATCATCGCTACCTTACTCCCAGTAATGTAATGGGTCCCACTGTGCACCTAGTGTGGACTCCATGTGTGCACTTCACTTAACTCTTCATCTCCCATATCTGTGTACAGGATGATGGCCCCGGCAGTGCAGATTTGCTCAGTTGCTTTCGGAGACGAATCACGGCTGAAGGACTGCCAACACATTTCCCTCACTGCAAAAGGCTATCCCACCTGTCACATGTACACACTTAATGACAGGCTGCTAGAGAAGCCTTTATTACCCTTGGAAGCCACTGTATGTTAACACTGTATTAATTCTAGAGTCGGGTCTCTTCTCCGTCATTTATGCCCAACAAGGCCAATCAGCTTGCAGATGGTGCCCTAAAAGGCTAGGGGATGCCTAAGCCAAGCAAGTGTTCCCAATATCTCTTGTGACTCCAGCAACCCATGTTTCTCCAGCAAATCTTGCGACTCCAAAGACCCCTGTCTTTTCAGCAACCATTGTGATTCCAAAAATTCCAGAGACTTCTGTGTCTCTAGCAACACCTGAGTCTACAGCAACTTCTGTGTCTCCTACGTCTTACCGGTGCTGCCAGTGACCCCTGTGCTCTTGGGCCTTCATTGACTCCTGTTACTCCAGTGACCCAGGTGTCTCAAGGGACCCCTGTGTTCTTGTGTCTCCCATGACACCTGTGTCTCCTGTGACCCTGAAGCTTCCTGTGTCACCTAGTGACCCCAGAGTATTCTGCATCATCCAGTAACCTTGAAGCAACAAGTGTTATCCTGTGATTCCAGGGTGTCCTGAGCACATCTGTGACATCTGTGCCTCCACACAGCCTCAGGTATGAGCCAGTATTTTCTCTCAGTGGATAGAGACACATGTACATGACACTTTGGTTGAACTAATGAACCTTATCCACCTGCTGATCCTAACAAACATCTCTTGAAAAAAGGCTTGATGGCCAAGAAACCATTTAAGATCAAATGGTTGGTCATCCTTAAACCTTTTTTTAACTTGTCTGAATTAACTTCAGGCCTCTCTTGCGGTAGTTTCTGAACTTCTGGTTGCATTACATCCTCCCTGCACCCCAACCTTCACTTTTACTAGTGGCTTTAAAACTTCACTTGCTGATTCCACCATGCTTATAAGGGTATCTACAGGCTCAATATTTAGTGTATTACACATTTTGGGATGCAGTCACAGAACTTTCCTATGGACCACCCTAAACATCTATGTAATCTCCTTACTGCATACGGAAGCTTCCGTCTGGGCATCCCTGTTCAGGGAAAAAGGCAATCCTGCGATCAACAAAATTTCAGTCTTTGTGGCTAAAGCCTCTTCTTTTGTAAGTACTCTTCTACACCCAAGCTTTGCATACAATAGAACAAAACATTATTCAGTTTTCAACTTTCATGACTGAACTCACCTGGGACAATGAGGACCTCACTTCCACCTTTTAGAGGGGGTTTGTTAGAGTAAATTAAAGATGAACTGGCAGGACATGAAATTGACACTGCACTAGATGACCTGGTCACCTGGGCCATACTCTTATATTAGAGCTCTCAAAAAAGTTCTCGCCTGCAAAAGGCTTTTTCTTTTTTTGGCACTAACCTTTCAGTGCATCTGTAAACTGCCTCACCCACCTCAACTGGGTCATTCACCTACTGTATATCTCACCCAGAAAGCTTCTAACATCAGTCCCAAAAGGCCAGGGCATCTACTGTGGAGAAAAAGGACACTATATTAAATCTGAACTCCAGGTATGGAATGATATGATGAAGCTGAATTCCAGCTTGGACCAATGTAATTATGTATATGTCATACCTGATTAAACTCCATGTAAGCTAGAAATCACTGTAGTAGTGGTGCCTAGCAACTAGGCTTCTGGGTCCCGTTCCAAATGGCTGCCCTGCTACATAGTGAACACAAGAGGTTACTAGCTCAGCACAAACGTTATTCAGAGGACACATTGCATTTTCTCATTGAATGCAAGACATTCTCTGATTGGACAAGGTGGATATCATAACATCACTGACTCCCCTCTCCACCTCATGGAAAGAATGCTTTGAATTAATTGAGAAAATGTAAAGTGTTCTCTGAATGAACGGCCGCCACAGTGTACTTCCCAAACATCCCTACAGTGTTGCAGATGAACCATCACCATTTGCTGATCAACTATTTCCTCTGTGTGAGTTACTACATTGTTTTTATGTAATAAATAACCTTTTAATTTACACTGAGGTGGCGCTGCTTTTCTTCTCCTACCCCTTTTTGTCTGTTGCAGAGTCCCTCTAGCTCTGAATGAAGCCTGAAGCCACCTCCCCCATCCATCTCCACTAACCCCAGGGATTGAACTATCCTGCATACCTCCTAAAAAGACTAACTACAGCCACAGTTGAAACTTTTTTCATAAGATCGAATGTACTTGATATTTTCACTGGCGCAGGTCGAACGTTGTGTATATGTTTTCTGAGTGCAGCCTGTGCCCAGAAAATGATCTCCAGTGTTCAATCTGCAGCAGAGCAGCCACTCTGCATAGAAACAAAAAACAGTGGTCAGTATTGTAGTTGCTGTGCCTACTACAGAGATTTACAGCTTCCAAGGGGATCAGCCAGGTATTGCACATGCACACTTATATTGGTCCAAGCTGAGATTTAGTTTTAAGCTATGTCCAGTTGGGAAATTCCAATGTCTGGATGAGGGAATGCTGAACCCCTCATCTCACCCCTCTTCCCAACATCCCACAGGTCCTGTGCAGCTGCATGTCAAAAAGACAATGTCTCAACGGAATCCTTCTTAAATTCTGAAGTAGCTGGCAATTTTCATTCCAAAGGGATTCCCTGCTGACTTGAGACACTTTTCCTGGAACGTTAACTGTGGATGGCACTATCCTTACCTGTAAAAGAAAAAAAGGGAAATGGCCCGTGGGACTTTATATGAGGTGGGTACATGTGACTGGAAATAACAAAAAATGAGGGTGTTGAAAAAATATTAATCTTTATTGCAAAGAATGACATCAGAGTTGTGCGCGTAAAGCGCTGAGATAACAAACTTCATTGGAAATCTTGAAATACATGTATAACATATAATAACATACATAGAGATATTCATGGGAGTACAAAGCATCTAAATCTCAAGGATAAAAACATAATAAATAATTTTGACATAGCGTATAAATATCATGCATCAAACTGACGCGTTTCGCGAGTCAATGCTTGCTTCTTCAAGAGAAAATGCATTGGAGAAATGATATATCTGAAAAAATAAAAAAAATTGATAATTGGGATATAACTCATATAGGTATTATGTAGAGAAGATTTTGTAAGTTATGGGGAACTCATAGGAGTGCCCATTACTCACATTTGAATAGGACTGGGATCAAAAAATGGATCTCCGTGCGGTGGCAACGGTGCAGGTCTGGGCCGGGAGCTGAAGGGTCCCAGCGGACGACAATGCAGCGGAGTGGCCCATGGGAGGTGAATGACCAGTGTGTGGAGTAAGACCATAAGCCTTCCATGTCTGTCATAAAAATTGGAATTTATCGAATAATAAGTATTAATGAATATATGATACAATGTAGTACATAGTATATCATGTATATGAGTAATAAATAGATAGCCAAATACTATGCACAGTACAGGAAGGACTAAAATGATTGGTACAGTAAAGAAGTAAAGAATATGGAAATGAGTAATAGCTGAGGAAAAAGTGAATGAGTGAAGATGTGGGAGTGAAAAGAATGTGAAAATGGGTGAAGGAAAGTGTGGAAGATGAAGGTAGTGCAAAAAGAAAAACGGCAAAACTGGCAACCAGCAATGGAAACACCCATGGTGATTGTGAGTGAGGATGTAAGATAGTGTGTGAAGGGTGCCGAAGACCCACGAGATGAGGGATTAGAAGGAATGGTGCAATTAGGAAAAAAGTACTTACCAAGTAAAGTAAATGAAAAGCGACTGCCGTGTGTGAAGTATGAAAGAAGAGAAGTACCAAGGGTCAGCCTTTCCATGGGCATCTTCGGCCGACGTCGTCTGTGGGGCCCTAACGTCATACAACGGGTGGAGCAGAGACAAGCATCTGCCACCTCGTAGGGGAGAGGACGCAAGGACGCGGACCTCCTCCATCTATGACCCGTAGATGTATGGCACGTGGACCTAATGACGCCGCGCAAAGGCGCCGGCGTGACGTCAGGTGTGCGGCATGACGCCGATGTAGGGGTGGACCCGTCCGACGGGAAGAAGGGCGGGTACAGCAAGGCAGGAAGCTCCTCCCTCTTTCTACATCGCAGCTCCCGGGACACAAGCATACACCAAGCAAGCCAGCACAGATTCATTCAGGAAACCAGTATGCTGGAAACCTCCAATGGGAAACGTCACATTGGAGGAATGCAAAAGAGATTAAGAAAAATAATATATAAGTAGATCATGAACAAAAAACTGTCTGCATATATTAATAATAAAAATGAATAAATAAATGAAATAGAATAAAATTAATGAAATACCAGCACTGATGACAACAGACCAAAGCGTGGGCACTTGTGGGTGTCTTCCACCCGGATGCAGTAGCAAAAAAAGGGGAATTGGTCTGGAGACATCTGTAGACCACCTCCATCCCGAAACAATCAAAGAAAAAAAGGGAATTGGCCCATGGGACTTTATATGAGGTGGGTACATGTGACTGGAAATAACAAAAAATGAGGGTGTTGAAGAAATATTAATCTTTATTGCAAAGAGTGACATCAGAGTTGTGCGCGTAAAGCGCTGAGATAACAAACTTCATTGGAAATCTTGAAAAACATGTATAACATATAATAACATACATAGAGATATTCATGGGAGTACAAAGCATCTAAATCTCAAGGATAAAAACATAATAAATAATTTTGACATAGCGTATAAATATCATGCATCAAACTGACGCATTTCGCGAGTCAATGCTCGCTTCTTCAAGAGAAAATGCATTGGAGAAATTATATATCTGAAAAAATGAAAAAAATTGATAATTGGGATTTTGTAAGTTATGAGGAACTCATAGGAGTGCCCATTACTCACATTTGAATAGGACTGGGATCAAAAAATGGATCTCTGTGCGGTGGCAACGGTGCAGGTCTGGGCCGGGAGCTGAAGGGTCCCAGCGGACGACAATGCAGCGGAGTGGCCCATGGGAGGTGAATGACCAGTGTGTGGAGTAAGACCATAAGCCTTCCATGTCTGTAATTGCACTACCTTCATCTTCCACACTTTCCTTCACCCATTTTCACATTCTTTTCACTCCCACATCTTCACTCATTCACTTTTTCCTCAGCTATTACTCATTTCCATATTCTTTACTAGTTTACTGTACCAATCATTTTAGTCCTTCCTGTACTGTGCATACACTGGTCATTCACCTCCCATGGGCCACTCCGCTGCATTGTCGTCCGCTGGGACCCTTCAGCTCCCGGGCCAGACCTGCACCGTTGCCACTACACGGAGATCCATTTTTTGATCCCAGTCCTATTCAAATGTGAGTAATGGGCACTTCTATGAGTTCCCCATAACTTACAAAATCTTCTCTACATAATACCTATATGAGTTATATCCCAATTATCAATTTTTTTCATTTTTTCAGATATATCATTTCTCCAATGCATTTTCTCTTGAAGAAGCGAGCATTGACTCGCGAAACGCGTCAGTTTGATGCATGATATTTATACGCTATGTCAAAATTATTTATTATGTTTTTATCCTTGAGATTTAGATGCTTTGAATGAATATCTCTATATATGTTATTATATGTTATACATGTATTTCAAGATTTCCAATGAAGTTTGTTATCTCAGCGCTTTACGCGCACAACTCTGATGTCATTCTTTGCAATAAAGATTAATATTTTTTCAACACCCTCATTTTTTGTTATTTCCAGTCACATGTACCCACCTCATATAAAGTCCCATGGGCCAATTCCCTTTTTTTCTTTGATTGTTTCGGGATGGAGGTGGTCTACAGATGTCTCCAGACCAATTCCCCCTTTTTTTATCCTTTACCTGTAGACCTATCCGTTTCATACCATGCTGTTTTCAATCGTTTTCTTCCTTCTGCCACAAGCTACTCCTATACTCATCCTGGACCTCCCCTGGCTCCAACAACATGCCCCAGTGCTAGAATGGACAATTTCTCAATTACTCACCTGGGGTTCTTCCTGTCACTTCCCATGTCTCATCAAAGTCCTGCCAGCCAAATAGCACCCCTTTGCTGTCTTTGAGGTTTCTTCGGTTCTGGCCCACTACCTGACCATCTTCTCCAAATGCAAGATCAGCTCAGTTGCCACCACACTGTATCATTGTACCTTCAACTTTGTTGCAGGCTCTATTCCACCTGGGGAATGGGTATATCTTCTCAGCCTCCCAAAGACCAAGGCCACCGCGGAAGCTCCAACAAAGGTTTTATCCTCAAATCCCCTTTTGCTGCTGGCGCTCAATTTTTATTTGTAAAAAAAGGGATGGTTCTCTTTACCCTTGTATTGATTACTACAGATTAAATGACATTACCATCAAAAACTGTTGCCTCCTATAATGGAGCTCTTTGATCACTTGCTGGAAGCCAAAATATTCACTAAACTCAATTTTCAAGATACAAAGAACTTGATTTGCATTACAGAAGGGGAATGAATTGAAGAATGCATTTTTTACCAGAGATGGACATTACAAGTAAAGGGTAATACCCCAGTGGTCTTCCAGCATGTTGTCAATTAAATCTTCAGAGATCTCCTCTACGAGTGTGTGGTTGTCTGCCTAGATGATATACTAATTATTTCCCCAGACCTGCTCACACACAGACATGTCCATTCAGTTTTGCAATGCCTCAGTGAAAATGGACTCTATGGTAATTCTAAGGATGACAACAGGTGCTTTTCCTGAGCTGCGTTGAAGTCTTCCATGCCTTGAAGCAAGCCTTCCTTTCCAGATCTGCTCTAATGAGTCTGGGCATCACTAAAACTTTTGAATTGAGGTTAATGTTTCAGGAGTCATGCCATCCCTTTTCAATCCTCTAGTGGGGCTAGCACACCTTCCCCTTCTTGTAAAAAAAAAATTCTCCTCAGTAAAGAGGTGTTATTCCATCAGGGATTTCAAACTCCTTGCTATTAAACTGGCATTTGAGGAATGGTGGTATATCACATTTACACTGTCCATAAAAACTTCCAGTACTTACAAATGGGTTATCATCTAAGCCCGTTGGTCTTTGTTCTTTTCTGACTATGACTTTGTGATCACTTTCAAACCCAGGACCACAAATTCTAGAGCGTTTGTTTTTCTCTCACTCCTCTAGAGATTCTAGTACCTCCAGAGCTGATAAGTAAGCATCTATGTTTGGCCCAGGAATCCAAACTCTCAGAACACCCTGGTGTCCAAAGAATGCCTGAACACCTGAATGGAAGTAGAGGAAAATGTAACAGCTTATGCAATTTGTGTCTAAACCAAATCGGTTCAATAAGGTTTATTGAGAACAAATATAATGCAAGTCAACATGTACAACATCATAGCATAAAAAATCCTTGAGTTATACAGTATAGTAGATTTATAATAAAGTAAATGTTATGACAAACATTAGCATTAAATTGCATATCTTAGTTCTAATTGGTCATGTATTATCTCTTCATATGTTGTTGTGTAATATCTAGACAAGTGTTTATCAAATCATTACTATATATATATATATATATATATATATATATATATATATATATATATATATATTTTATATATATATATATATTTATATATAGTGTGTGTGTGGCTACATCTCTTAGAATTTTAACTAATGATGTAGTCTGGGCTCTGCATCAAATTTCAATAAAAGAGAAAAAGAAAAGGAAAGTAAGAATAGTGTATAAGAGAGAAGGTGTGTTAAAAATTAAGAGATAGAAAGATAGAGAGCTCTGGATATTTAGATCTTATCTTGAACAATCCTGACTCAATGGAGGTCCAAGAGTTCCGGATGGATAAGTTCAATATAGAGAGTAGCTGGAGTTTTGTCTATGCACGTATTAAGTTGGTGTCCAAGTGTCATGGAATTGAGAGGTGGAATCATGTGTAATTGCAATCGACCTCTCCATTTCATAGATATTGTTTACTTTTTGTAGCCAATCTTTGACTGTCGGTACAGAGACTGATTTCCAGTGTAGAGGGATGAGGGAATTGGCTGCATTTAGCATGTGTTTAGTTAGAGATTGTTTGTATTTTTTCAGCGGTCTGGGATTTATATGTAGTAGGTAGAGATGAGCTTCGAGTTCGAGTCAAAACTAAGTTTGACTCAAACATCGGTTGTTTGTTTGTTCATAGAACAACGAACAAACGGGGCCATTTGTGGGAAATTCGCCCACCATAATGCAATGCTTGTGATTGGCCAAAGCATGCACCTTGACCTGTATGCTTTGGCCATTCACAGCACAGTGTCCGTGACTGGCCTAAGGCATGGTGCCTTTAGCCAATCATGGCTCAGGGGCTAAGTCTACGCCCCACACTATATAAAGGCTGCTTAAACAGCAGCTGCATGTAGTGTGTTAGGAGAGGAGATTAGGCAGGGTAGTTAGTGGAGTGTGCGGTTTATATATTAATAGATCAGCCAGTGTAGTAGATATATATATATTTATCAGCTATTTCAGGAGATAGTGGAGTATATAACAGATAGTTCAGTATATATATATTTATCAGTTTTTGCAGGATATATATATATATATATATATATATATATATATATATATATATATATATATCAGATAGTTCAGTAGTATATATATTTATCAGGTTTTGCAGGATATATATATATATATATATATATATATATATATATCAGATAGCTCAGTATATATATTTATCAGTTATTGTAGGCTATATATCCACCAGTGCAGTATATATATCAGCCAAGTCCTGTGTATATATATCCACCAGTGCAGTGTATATATTATATATATATATATATATATATATATATACTATCACCCATTGCAGTGTGTAGATCAGCCATTGCAGTGTAGTATAGGGCTGATTCTTATGTTACACAGTGTACTGCCGTCAGTTTAGTGCTGTGCTGTGATTGTTGTGGGGTCACTGAAGTGTATTGTATACAACACATCTGTGTCAACCCACTGATCCCTTTTTTTTTTCATTGATATATATAGACATTTTTTTTTAGTAGCATCAGGTTCTGTTGCTGCAATATTAGTACTCCCCCCTTTTTGTCGCAGGTGGCAGTGCGTCCTTCTGCGTCAGCAGCAATTTTTTTTTTTGCTGCTCCCCAAAGTGGGTGTTTTTTTTTGGTGGTGAACCAGCACCAATAATATTAAGGGCATAGTTGCTGCACCCCCTTGTGCATCTCAGGCGTTCTTCCTTTCTGCTCCAGACGTGGGTGGTTTTTTTGGTGGTGAACCAGCCCCAATAATATTAGGGCCATAATTGCTGTACCCCCTTGTGCATCTCAGGCGCTCTTCCTTCTGCTCCAAACGTGGGTGGTTTTTCTGGTGATGAACCAGCACCAATAATATTATGGTCATAATTGCTGTACCCCCTTGGGCATCTCAGGCGCTCTTCCTTCTGCTCCAGACTTGGGTGTTTTTGTTGTTGGCGCACCAGCACCAATAATATTAAGGGCATAATTGCTGTACCCCCTTGTGCATCTCAGGCGCTCTTCCTTCTGCTCCAGACGTGGGGTTTTTTTTGGTGGTTAACAAGCACCAATAATATTAAGGGCATAATTGCTGTACCCCCTTGTGCATCTCAGGCGCTCTTCCTTCTGCTCCAGACATGGGTGTTTTTATTGGTGGTTAACCAGCACCAATAATAGTAGGGCCATAATTGCTGTACCTCCTTGTGCATCTCAGGCGCCCTTCCTTCTGCTCCAGACGGGGATGTTTTTTTTTGGTGGTAAACCAGCACCAATAATATTAGGGCCAAAATTGCTGTACCCCCTTTTGCATCTCAGGTGCTCTTCCTTCTGCTCCAGATGTGGGTGTTTTTTTTTTTGTGGTGAACAAGCACCAATAATATTAGAGCCATATTGCTGTACTCCCTTGTGCATCTCAGGCACTCTTCCTTCTGCTCCAGACTTGGGTGTTTTTGTTGTTGGCACACCAGCACCAATGATATTAAGGGCATAATTTCTGTACCCCCTTGTGCATCTCAGGCGCTCTTCCTTCTGCTCCAGACGTGGGGTTTTTTTTGGTGGTGAACAAGCACCAATAATATTAAGGGCATAATTGCTGTATCCCCTTGTGCATATTAGGCGCTCTTCCTTCTGCTCCAGGCATGGGTATTTTTTTTTTTTGGTGGTGAACCAGCACCAATAATATTAGGGCATAATTTCTGTACCCCCTTGTGCATCTCAGACGCTCTTCCTTATGCTCCTGACGTGGGTGTTTTTGTTGTTGGTGCACCAGCACCAATAATATTAAGGGCAAAATTGCTGTACCCCCTTGTGCATCTCAGGCGCTCTTCCTTCTGCTCAAGACATGGGTGTTTTTTTGGTGGCGCAACAGCACTAATAATATTAAGGGCATGTCCGAAAGGCCAAAAAAGAGAGGCAGATGCTCACAGGCCACTAAAAGAGGGCATGCAGCCTTTGTGTCCACAATAAAAAGTGGTGGTCACGGACATGGTGCATTCTCTGCAGGTGGGGCATGCTTGTCCTTTTTTTCCGGTGCTGGCATTGTGTTTGAGCCACAACATGCAGAAGAGTTGGTGGTGTGGATAACTAAGCCGTCCTCATCCTCCTTGTCCTCTGTCCCACAGGCTCATGCTAGATTGAGTGCAAGTATCTGTGGCACTCATTGCTATACCATCATCCCTCTCAGTGCAGGTTTTTGAGAAGACATGAGGTATAGTAGGGGTAGAAATCCCAGATGAGGAGCAAGGTGAAGTATGCTTTTCTTTATGATGTTGGTCTTTCAGGTGCTGTTGTCAACGGACGTCATGGCAGGTCGTCATTTGTCTTGTCAAGTATGTGGTGCCCAAGTGACCGGTGTTCTGGCCACACATGATCCACTTCAGACAGAGATTGCAAACAGCAATGCTGTGGTCTATTGCACATGTGTTGAAAAAAGCCCACACCAATAAATGTTTGGAAGCCAGCAGGGAGTTAGCAGCGCCCTGCACCTGTGGAGTTCTGTGGTGTGATGCCAAAGGGTGGCTGCCCTTAAGGCAGCCCCTGGAGCACATCCTGCCTCGTTGGAGTTGTTCCACCTCCTCCTCCGCACTTTCCTCCTCTACTCTCTCAGGCACCCAAGTACAGTCAGTAAAATCATCATCCTCCTCATTGCTAGAGCAAACTTAGCAGTATGCTGCAGATGTAGGAACATGACTGCTAGTTTCTTGTCCATCATCGTTACCCCCTCTCTCTAGGCTCACGTTATTTCTTTCCTCAACCTGGGAACCAACATGGGAGTGTTCAAATTGCTGCGCATCCTCCAGCATCATGTAACTGACACTATGGTAAAATAATTCAGGTGACTCCTCCGTGCATGATGGTGAGGCTACAGAATGAGTAGCTGTAGACAAGGAATCTGTGGAACAGGCCAGAAAAGGCTGTGGCCTTTTCTGGCGGTCGTGCAATGCCAGTGCTCGGCTTATCTGACATTCAACGGGAATTCAACCTGCCCACCAACCGTCTCATTTGTGACATGCCCACAAGGTGGAACTCAACATTGGCAATGATGCAGCAGCTGCACACACAGCAGAGGGCCATTGATGAGTACCTGTGTGAGCATGGCACAGGGACAGACTCAAGGGAGTTTGGCTTCTTTTCACCATGCCAGTGGCTGCTGATAAAGGATGCATGCACTGTTCTGTCACCGTTTGAGGAGGCCACAAGGATGGTGAGCTGGGATGATGCATGTATCAGTGACACTATCCCTCTAGTCTTCCTGCTGGAGCACACACTTTGTGGAATCATAGACAGGGCACTTGAGGCAGAACAGCGGGAGGAAGACCCCATTTATGCAGATGTTATTCTTGCAGAGTGACAAAACACACAGGAGAAAGGGGAGAAAGAGGAGGAGGAGGAGTATTGTGGCAGCATGGATGTAGAGGATAACAGTCTTCCAGTCTTCAAGAGATGTTTGTCATTCCCCAGGAACCCCAGGAGTTTTACGTGGCTCTGGAGAGGTTGCTCCTGACAACATCATCCTTGGTGACCAAGAGGACTCAGAATTTCATGTCTCCTCAAACTTACGCTGCATGGGCTCCATGATCCTGCAAAGCCTGCAAAAGGACCAGAGGATTTATGGTATCAAGGAGAGAGATAAATACTGGTTGGCAACCCTTCTTGATCCACGTTACAAGGGTAAAGTTGCAAAGCTCATCCTGCCTTCACAGAGGGAGCAGAGGATAAAACATCTTGGGGACGTCTTGAAGAAAAATGTGTGTAACACCTTTCCAGACACTGGGAGGTCAATGTTCTCTGGACGTGTTTCTGAGGCATCGTTCAGCCAAAAGAGAAAAGGTGGAGAAGGCAGCCGGCTGACCAATTCTTTAGTACTCAGCGCCCAGGGGGCAAGAGCAGACTTGGAGACCTTTCAAACTGAGCATCCACTGGGTTACTGGGTAACGAGGATGGACCACTGGCCAAAACTTTCTCAATAAGCAATGGAGCTACTGAACTGTCCTGCTTTCGGACAAAAGATTGCATCTGTCCACAGACTCCATTGACCAGCTGACTTTTATTAAAATGAATCAGTCCTGGATCAGCAGCAGCTATCAAGCCCCTGATGCTGATGTAACTGATTGAATTTGCTAGGGGTCTGCCATCCCATAAAGACTGCAAATGCTGCCTATCCTATTCCTCATTCTTCATAATGCTAGCTTCCAACAATGTTTTTGGTTTAGGGCACCACCAACAACCAAGGCCCAATTTTTCTGCACCTGTATGACAAGTACATGCGATTTCAAATTTGTATGACATTTTTAACAGCAGGGCCCTTTCCTTCGCCCAGCAAGAGTAACTGCGAGTGGTGGCGTTGTTAAGGCACCACCAACAACCAAGGCTCAATTTTTTTGCACCTGTATGACAAGTACATGCGATCTCAAATTCATATGGAATTTTTAACAGCAGGGCCCGTTCCTGCGCCCAGCAAGAGTAACTGCGAGGGGTTGCGGTGTTAAGGCACCAACAACAACCAAGGCCCAATTTTTCTGCACCTGTATGACAAGTAAATGCGATTTCAACTCCGTATGGAATTTTTAACAGCAGGGCCCGTTCTTGCGCCAAGCAAGTGTAACTGCGAGGGGTTGCGGTGTTCAGGCCCCACCAACAACCAAGGCCTAATTTTTCTGCACCTGTATGACAAGTACAAGCGATTTCAAATTGGTATGGAATTCTTAACAGCAGGGTCTGTTCCTGCGCCCAGCAAGAGTAACTGCGAGGGGTTGCGGTGTTCAGGCACCACCAACAACCAAGGCCCAATTTTTCTGCACCTGTATGACAGGTACATGCGACTTCAAATATGTATGGAATTCTTAACAGCAGGGCCCGTTCCTGCGCCCAGCAAGAGTAACTGCGAGGGGTTGTGGTGTTCAGGCACCACCAACAACCAAGGCCCAATTTTTCTGTACCTGTATGCCAAGTTCATGTGATTTCAAATTTTTATGGCATTTTTAACAGCAGGGCCTGTTCCTGCGCCCAGCAAGAGTAACTGCAAGGGGTTGCGGTGTTAGGGCTCCACCAACAACCAAGGCCCAATTTTTCTGCACCTGTATGACAAGTACATGTGATTTCAAATTTGTATGGAATTTTAAACAGCAGGGCCTGTTCCTGCACCCAGCAAGAGTAACTGAGAGAGGTCGCGGTGTTCAGGCACCACCAACAACCAAGACCCAATTTTTCTGCACCTGTATGACAAGTACATGCGATTTCAAATTTCTATGGAATTTTTAACAGCAGGGCCTCTTCCTGCGCCCAGCAAGAGTAACTGCGAGGGGTTGCAATGTTAAGGTGCCACCAACAACCAAGGCCTCATTTTTCTGCACATGTATGACAAGTACATGCGATTTCAAATACGTATAGAGTTTTTAACAGCAGGGCTCGTTCCTGCGCCCAGCAAGAGTAACTGAGAGAGGTTGCTGTGTTCAGGCTCCAACAACAACCAAGGCCCAATTTTTCTGCACCTGTATGACAAGTACATGCGATTTCAAATTGGTATGGAATTTTTAACAGGAGGGCCCGTTCCTGCACCCAGCAAGAGTAATGCCCCATACACACGTGCAGATTATCTGCAGACTTTTGTCTTCAGACTTACCTTTTCTATGTAGTGCAAGGGCCTGCCGGATTGCATACAAATTGAAAGTGTTTAGGTTTGACCTCATATTATATGGTTTTGGTAAGTCTGCAGATAATCTGCACGTGTGTATGGGGCATTACTGTGAGGGGTTGTGGTGTTCAGGCACCACCAACAACCAAGGCCTAATTTTTCTGCACCTGACTGACAAGTACATGCGATTTCAACTTCGTATGGAATTTTTAACAGCAGGGCCCGTTCTTGCGCCCAGCAAGTGTAACTGCGAGGGGTTGCGGTTTTTAGGCAAAACCAACAACCAAAGCTTAATTTTTCTGCACCTGCATGACAAGTACATGTGATTTCAACTCTGTATGGAATTTTTAACAGCAGGGCCCGTTCTTGCACCCAGCAAGTGTAACTGCGAGGGATTGTGGTGTTTAGGCAAAACCAACAACCAAAGCTCAATTTTCCTGCACCTGCATGACAAGTACATGCAATTTCAAATTCTTATGGAATTTTAAACAGCAGGGCTCATTCCTGCACCCAGCAAGAGTAACTGCGAGGGGTTGTGGTGTTCAGGCACCACCAACAACCAAGGCCCAATTTTTCTGTACATGTGTGACAAGTACATGCGATTTCAAATTTCTATGGAATTTTTAACAGCAGGGCCTGTTCCTGCGCCCAGCAAGAGTAACTGCGAGGGGTTGAAATGTTAAGGTGTCACCAACAACCAAGGCCTCATTTTTCTGCACATGTATGACAAGTACATGTGATTTCAAATACGTATAGAGTTTTTAACAGCAGGGCTCGTTCCTGCGCCCAGCAAGAGTAACTCAGAGAGGTTTCTGTGTTCAGGCTCCAACAACAACCAAGGCCCAATTTTTCTGCACCTGTATGACAAGTACATGCGATTTCAAATTGGTATGGAATTTTTAACAGCAGGGTCCGTTCCTGCACCCAGCAAGAGTAACTGTTAGGGCTTGCGGTGTTCAGGCACCACCAACCACCAAGGCCCAATTTTGGGCACCTGTATGACAAGTACATGCGATTTTAAATTTGTATGGAATTTTTAACAGGAGGGCCCGTTCCTGCACCCAGCAAGAGTAACTGTGAGGGGCTGTTGTGTTCAGGCACCACCAACATCCAAGGCCTAATTTTTCTGCACCTGACTGACAAGTACATGCGATTTCAACTCCGTATGGAATTTTTAACAGCAGGGCCCGTTCTTGCACCCAGCAAGTGTAACTGCGAGGGATTGCGGTGTTTAGGCAAAACCAACAACCAAAGCTCAATTTTCCTGCACCTGCATGGCAAGTACATGCAATTTCAAATTCTTATGGAATTTTAAACAGCAGGGCTCATTCCTGCACCCAGCAAGAGTAACTACGAGGGGATGCGGTGTTCAGGCACCATCAACACCCAAGGCCCAATTTTTCTTCACCTGCATGACAAGTAGAGATGGCCTTGCGGTTCGCCCGGCAGTCGGTTCGCGGCGAATTTTGCTTGTTCGCTACCCGCCAAATTTGTGGACACAAGGCTTCGTTCGCGGCGGCCATATTTGTTTACATTGGGGAGAACTTTGACCCGTGACACAGCCGCCAGGTGGAACGCGACAGCCAATTGAAACATTCCAGCACATGGACAGTCCCCCTACCCTATAAATAGACCCGATCTGGCGGCCATTTCACATTTCTACCAGTGTAGGGAGAGGGCTGCTGTGCTCATCAGGGAGAGTTTGCTAGACACATATAGCACTGTGAAGATCCACAAAAGTCCTTTTCAGGGCTGGTATTTTTCGGTATAGGTCTACTAGTATCTTTTGAGCTTAGGGAGAGGTATCCAGTGGTTGCTTTAGGGGCAGTTAGAGATCGGTTGCAGTCACACACAAATCACTTTGTTAATGTCCACAAAAGTCCTTTTCAGGGCTGGTATTTCGGTATAGGTCTAGTATCTTTTAAACTTAGGGAGAGGTATCCAGTGGTTGCTTTAGGGGCAGTTAGAGATTGGCTGCAGTCACACACAAATCGCTCTGTCATAGCCAAAAAAGTCATTTAAAGTGCTCCAATGTCCTTATAGGGTCTATTACAGTCTCTTTACTATAGGGAGAGGTATCCAGTGGTTGCTTTAGGGGCAGTTAGAGATCGGCTGCAGTCACACACAAATCGCTCTGTCAATGTCCACAAAAGTCATTTAAAGTGCTCCAATGTCCTTATAGGGTCTATTACAGTCTCTTTACTATAGGGAGAGGTATCCAGTGGTTGCTGTAGGGGCAGTTGAAGATCGTCATCTGCAGTGTCACAAATTGCTCTGTTAATGTCCACAAAAGTCATTTAAAGAGCTGAAAATTTTTTGGTATTGCTGTGCAGTGCAGTGCACTAAAAAGGGGGGGTGGGGGAGGTGGTTAATACACAGTATAATATACTTTGTAGAAAGCATATTATAGTGGATTAGTACTATTATTGTGCACTGTGCAGCATTGTGACAGGTGTGGTGGTGAGACTGAGCGTTTCAGCTGCAACACTACACACAGTGACAAAAGCACTTATAATGTATTATAACTGGTGTGATAGACCAATTGCCCCCCCCCCCCCAATAGCACATACTGAAGTGGGGTGTTATCTGAGTATATTTTAACATGTTTATTTGTGTCTTTGTGTCATGCAACAATATTGCCTCGTTTGCTGAGTGAAGTCTGGTACACACAGCGCCAAACTCACTGGCCAATTTTTTGAACTGGTGTGCTACCCCAATGCCCCCCCCCCCCAATGCCACATATTGAAGTGGGGTGTTATCTGAGTATATTTTAACATGTTTATTTGTGTCATGCAACAATATTGCCTCATTTGCTGAGTGAAGTCTGGTACACACAGCGCCAAACTCACTGGCCAATTTTTTTATTCTGGTGTGCTACCCCAATGCCCCCCCCCCCCAATGCCACATATTGAAGTGGGGTGTTATTTAACAGTATAATTTCCTAAGAGTGTATTTTAGTCCTGCAAAAATTTGGCCTCTCGCAGTGTAAACAATGCTACACACAGTGACAACAGTTACTGGCCAATTATTTGTAGAACTGGTGTAATAAACCTGTGCCCCCCCCCCAATACCACATATTGAATTGAGGTGTTATTTAACAGTATACTTTTCTAATATTGTATTTCAGTCCTGCAAACATTTGGCCTCTTTTGCTGTGTCAACTGTGCTACACACAGTGACAACAGTTACTGGCCAATTATTTGTAGAACTGGCGTACTGGCAGACCGGCAGATAGGAAAGAGAGGCAGGCAGAACTTGCATTGCACAAGAGGTACAAAGCAGACTGCAAATGTATCAGGAGCGAGCCATCAACCATGTACAGTCACATCTGGCGCTCCCAGGACGCCGGCACATGGCTCCGCAGAGTGGGCTTTTTTTAATGTGTCCGTTGCTGACACCAGTGTTGCCATCTGCAGCCTTTGCAGTCAACGCATAAGTCGCGGTAAGCCCAACACTCACCTAGGGACAACCGCCTTAAGAAGGCACCTGAAATCCCATCACCAAGCCTAGTGGGAGCAACACCGTCAGAACCCACAAGGCCACACTCCATGCTCTCACCGTCCAGCCTCTTCTCCTTCTCCTGTCTCCTCACAGTTGTCCAACACTCTCCACCTTCCATGATGCCGTCGTCACGTTGTTCTGGAAAAAGGCAGGCTTCTGTGGCTCAAATGTTGGAGCGTAAAAAAAGGTGTCCGACAGGTGTCCGACTACATCGGGTTAACGGCCGATGTGGGCGCTCTGAGGAGTGATGAACCCCTGGACTACTGGGTGGGCAGGCTTGACTTCTGGCCAGAGCTTGCACAATTTGCAATGGAACTATTGGCTTGCCCCCTGTCCAGTGTCCTGTCCGAAAGGACGTTCAGCACAGCAGGGGGGATCGTGACCAATAAGCTCACTCGCCTAGCTCATGACAGTGTAGACTACCTCACATTTATAAAAATGAATGAGACATGGATCTCTGAGGAATTCAACACATGTGACCAGTAGACCTGGTTTCATCGAAATTCCGCATGCCAGGCCACAAATATCCGAAAGACCGCCATCCACCCACAACAATTCCTGGTCCTTGGCTTGGCTAAATACAGCTGCATAAAAGGCATTTCATGTTCATTGAATGGCTAATTTTTGCAGCCTATACAGGCCGACACTTACTGTTCTGTGTACTGTGAATGCCTACTGTACCTCTAGCCACGTATATTGGTTTGAATAAAGATTCTTGCAAAAAAAAAAAAAAAAACGAAGTTCTTTGCTGTCAGTTCAACCCACGTGAGCTAATTTTTGCAGCCTATACAGGCCGCCACTTCTGTATACTGTTAACACCTACTGTACCTCTAGCCATCATATACTACGTTCTTTGCTGTCAGTTCAACCCATGTGAGCTAATTTTTGCAGCCTATACAGGGCGACACTTACCGTTCTGTGGTCTGTGAATGCCTACTGTACCTCTAGCCATCAAAAACAAAGTTCTTTGTTGTCAGTTCAACCCATGTGAGCTAATTTTTGCCGCCTATACAGGCCGCCACTTACTTCTGTATACTGTGTGAATGCCTAATGTACCTCTAGCCATCATATACTACGTTCTTTGCTGTCAGTTCAACCCATGTGAACTAATTTTTGGCGGACTATACAGGCCGCCACTTACTTCTGTACACTGTGAACGCCTACTGTACCTCTAGCCATCAAAAATGAAGTTCTTTGCTGTCAGTTCAACCCATGTGAGCTAATTTTTGCCGCCTATACAGGCCGCTACTTACTTGTGTATACTGTGAACACCTACTGTACCTCTAGCCATCATATACTACGTTCTTTGATGTCAGTTCAACCCATGTGAACTAATTTTTGGAGCCTATACAGGCCGCCACTTCTGTATGCTGTGAACGCCTACTGTACCTCTAGCCATTAAAAACGAAGTTCTTTGCTGTCAGTTCAACCCATGTGAGCTAATTTTTGCTGCCTATACAGGCCGCCACTTACTTCTGTATACTGTGAACGCCTACTGTAGCTCTAGCCATCATCATATACTACATTCTTTGCTGTCAGTTCAACCCATGTGAGCTAATTTTTTGCAGCCTATACACGCTGCCACTTACTTCAGTATACTGTGAACGCCTACTGTACCTCTAGCCATCAAAAACGAAGTTCTTTGCTGTCAGTTCAACCCATGTGAGCAAATTTTTGCAGCCCATACAGGCCGACACTTACCGTTCTGTGTACTGTGAATGCCTACTGTACCTCTAGCCATCATATACTACATTCTTTGCTGTCAGTTCAACCCATGTGAGCTAATTTTTGCAGCCTATACAGGCCGCCACTTCTGTATACTGTGAACGCCTACTGTACCTCTAGCCATCATATACTACGTGCTTTGCTGTCAGTTCAACCCATGTGAGCTAATTTTTGGAGCCTATAAAGGCCGCCACTTCTGTATACTGTGAACGCCTACTGTACCTCTAGCCATCATATACTACGTTCTTTGCTGTCAGTTCAACCCATGTGAGCTAATTTTTGCGGTCTATACAGGCCGCCACTTACTTCTGTATACTGTGAACGCCTACTGTACCTCTAGCTATCAAAAATGAAGTTCTTTGCTGTCAGTTCAACGCATGTGAGCTAATTTTTGGGGCCTTTTATGGCCGACACTTACTTCTGTATCATGTGAATGCCTAATGTACCTTCAGCCACAGAAAACTACATTCTTAGCTGTCAGGTAAATGCACGTGGGCTAATTTTTGGGGCCTGGAATGGCCGACACTTACTTCTTTATCCTGTGAATGCCTAATGTTTCAGACTGGAAATGAAAAACAATGGGTCTGTAAAGGTTCCGCCAAATTGTGGAATGGATGCAGACCCATTTTACAGATGTGTGAATGGACCCTATATGTATTAGACAATGTATTTACCGGCTGCTGTCAGTTCTGGCTAATTTATAAAAATATATATATATATTTTGCTGTAAAAAAAAAAAAATTTAGGGCAACTTTTTCAATTGCAATACTTCTGTTATGACATTGTCCATGTGCTGGGACTATTTGTGCACAGCTAGTCTTTTGTGGCTGCAAATATGACCTAAAAGGTTTTTAAAGTTCGCCTCCCATTAAAGTCAATGGGGCCCGCCACGAACTCGTGGTTCGCGGACTTTTGAGAAAATTTGCGGCTGGTGTTCGCGAAATGCCCTGGCCGATGTTCATCCATCACTAGTGACAAGTACATGCAATCTTAAATTGGTATGGAATTTTTAAACAGTAGGGCCCATTCCTGCACCCAACAAGAGTA
Organism: Pelophylax lessonae; assembly: GCF_965119305.1. Taxonomy (NCBI): domain Eukaryota; kingdom Metazoa; phylum Chordata; class Amphibia; order Anura; family Ranidae; genus Pelophylax; species Pelophylax lessonae. The sequence goes on along the minus strand of NC_138770.1, from coordinate 252,372,919 downwards.
ACTTCGAGGGGTTACAGTGTTCAGGCACCACCAACAGCCAATACCCAATTTTTCTGTACCTGTATGACAAGTACATGCGATTTCAAATATGTATGGAATTTTTGACAGCAGGGCCCGTTCCTGCACCCAGCAAGAGTAGCTGCGAGGGGTTGTGGTGTTCAGGCACCACCAACAACCAAGGCCCAATTTTTCTGCACCTGTATGCCAAGTACATGCGATTTCAAATTTGTATGGAATTTTAAACAGCAGGGCTCGTTCCTGTGCCCAGCAAGAGTAACTGCGAGAGGTTGCGGTGTTCAGGCACCACCAACAACCAAGGCCCAATTTTTCTGCACCTGTATGACAAGTACATGCAATTTCAAATTGGTATGGAATTTTTAACAGCAGGGTCCGTTCCTGAGCCCAGCAAGAGTAACTGCGAGGGGTTGCGGTGTTCAGGCACCAACAACAACCAAGGCCCAATTTTTCTGCAACTGTATGATAAGTACAGTACATGCAATATCAAATTTTATGGAATTTTTAACAACAGGGCCCGTTCCTGCTCCCAGCAAGAGTAACTGCGAGGGGTTACAGTGTTCAGGCACCACCAACAACCAAGGCCCAATTTTTCTGTACCTGTATGACAAGTATATGCATTTCCAAATTCGTATGGAATTTTTAGCAGCAGGGCTCGTTCCTACGCCCAGCAAGAGTAACTGCGAGGGGTTGCGGTGTTCAGGCACCACCAACACCCAAGGCCCAATTTTTCTGCATCTGTATGAGAAGTACATACGATTTCAAATCGGTATGGAATTTTTAACAGCATGGCCCGTTCCTGCGCCCAGTAAGTGTAACTGCAAGGAGTTGCGGTGTTCAGGCATGGCCAACAACCAAGACCCAATTTTTCTGCACCTGTATGACAAGTACATGGAATTTCATATTCATATGCGATTTTTAACAGCAGGGCTTGTTCCTGTGCCTTGCTCATTTTTTTTTTTTTTTATAATTTTTTATCTCTATTGCGGGGAGCCGACAATACATTACAGCCACAAGCAAGTTTAAATGACATTTTATCCTTTAGAAATGTCAGTATTGCTGTAACAAGCTCTATACATCGCACAAATGCGCCACTTTACAGTCACATTAAGGAGACCCCCCAGGCACGATATTTAAAGGAATTTTTCATATTTATTGTTCCACTTTGAGCATCTTTAAAATCACTGCTGCTTTAAAAACTATTGTTTTTAAAAAGACATTTTGGCATTGGTACATGTCCCCCTAGGACTTTTGATTTTTGACATTCAAGGCCCATAGACTTCAATAGGGTTCGATTGATTGAACTTTTCCTCCGTTCGCGATTTTCTGGAGCGAACCGAACAGGGGGTGTCCGGCTCATCACTAGTAGTAGGCAACATTCAGGTGTTAAGTGGAGTTTTGTTTCAGTAATCTGAGTGATTAGGTCTTTAAATTTGTGTCCAGTACAATGCCATATGGGGGCATTCCCACCAAATGTGGAACATCGTGCCGTGTGATTGCCCACATCCCCAACAATTATATGATGAGTGGGGGAACCATCCTTTAAGCTTATCTAGTGTGACATACCATTGTGTTAACACTTTGTAGGATGTTTCTTGTGTTTTAGTGCTTAGGGAACATTTGTGGGCTAGTATACAGGCTTTTGACAATTGATGGTCTGAGTTGTCTATATGTAATGCGTCTGCCCGTTATTCTTCGAATCGGTCATTTTGTTGGTCAGCCCTTTGTTGTAACCATGTGGAGGACATTGAGATGGCTCTGTCAATTTTGTCCCCTTTAAGGCAGAGTGTTTCAAAGCTGTTAGATCTCTATTGAATATTCTTCTGGTCTTACATTTGGTGAAATAGCTGCAAATTTGCAGATATGTTCAATATGGGAGATCTCTGAGATGAAGTTCCTCTATTATTTAAGTTCTAGTTTTGAAGACCCCTGCCTTAAAGCAATGAGTGGCCAATAGAGGTTTAGTCAATGGTAGAGAAACGGATTGGTTGCTTATGCCAGGTATCCCCCTAGGACTTTTGATTTTTGACATTCGAGTCCCATAGACTTCAATTGAGTTAGATTGTTTGAACTAACTTTTCCCGCGTTCGCAGTGTTCTGGTGCAAACCAAACAGGGGGGTGTTCGGCTCATCATTAGTAGTAGGCAACATTCAGGTGTAAAGTGGAGTTTTGTTTCAGTAATCTGAGTGATCAGGTCTTTAAATTTGTGTCCAGTACAACGCGATATGGGGGCATTCCCACCAAATGTGGAACATCATGTCGTGTGATTGCCCGCATCCCCAACAATTATATGATGAGTGGGGGAACCATCCTTTGAGCTTTTCTAGTGTGACATACCATTGTTAACACTTTGTATGATGTTTCTTGTGTTTTAGTGCTTAGGGAACATTTGTGGGCAAGTATACAGGCTTTTGACAATTGATGGTCTGAGCTGTCTATATGTAATGCGTCTGCCCACTATTCCTTAAATCGGTAATTTTGTTGGTCAGCCCTGTGTTGTAGCCATGTTGAGGACATTGAGATGGCTCTGTCAATTTTGTCCCCTTTAAGGCAGAGTGTTTCAAAGCTGTTAGAGGTCTATTGAATATTCATCTGGTCTTACATTTGCAGATATGTTCAATATGGGAGATCTCTGAGATGAAGTTCCTTTATCATTTCAGTTCTAGTTTTGAAGACCCCTGCCTTAAAGCAATGAGTGGCCAATGGAGGTTTAGTCGATGGTAGAGAAATGGATTGGTTGCTTATGCCAGGTATAAAGTCAGGATTGTGAGTTAATGGTGTAGGTGGACTTGGGGAAGATGATTTGTCATCCCTCAGAGTAATGTGATGGAACGTTCATAGGGTAGCTCCTATCAGGGAGTTGTTTTAGAGCACTTCGATAAGGGTACCCAAGGTGTAACTCCGAGTGCGGAGGGAAAAAAAGATCTTTCCAATTAAATACAGTCTTTTATATCTGCATGACAATTCCAGTCTATCACTCGTCATGCGAATTGCATGGTAGTATTGTCTAAAATTCGGATGCCCCATGCCTCCTTTCTCTTTTGATTTTGTCATGATGGTAAAAATAATGCATGGTTTTTGTGCATCCATACAAAGCAAGTTTGGTTGGTATTTAGTTGCCTGAAAAATGTGGAAGGGATGACTATTGATAATGCTTGCATGGTGTATAGTAGACGTGGTAGTATTGCCATTTTGGTTATAGATGCCCTACCAAAGCATGAAATAATTTTTGCCGACCACGTTTTGAGATCTCGTTCTATAGCTGCTAGTAAGGGTGTGAAGTTGTGTTCGAACAATTTGCAGAGTGATCTTTTTGCCTAGGTATTTTAAGGCTATAGGTTCCCATTTGAATGGGCAAATCTGGCTTGTTTCATTTAGATTGTTAGTCAGAAGAGATATGTTTAGAGCTTCTGACTTTTGGTAATTTATCTTCATATTAGACACATAACCAAAGTCTGAGAAGGCTTCTAGTAGGTTGGGAACTGATATGCAAGGTTGTGAGATGAAAAAGAGGAGATCATCTGTGTAAGAAGCTGACTTGTATTCCCTGCCTCCAACATTCAACCCTCTAATACAGGGATTCTCAAACTACGGTCCTCCAGCTGTTGCAGAACTACACATCCCACGAGGCATTGTAAAACTCTGACATTCACAAACATGACTAGGCATGATGGGAATTGTAGTTCCTGAACAACTGGAGGGCCATAGTTTAAAGACCCCTGCCCTAATCGATGCGTTGAGGATTATGTAGTGCATATGAGTGGCACTAGAGTAATGATGAATATTAATAGAGACAATGGACAACCCTGTTGGGTATCATTGTATTTTGACACCGATTCAGACAATGAGCCATTGATTTCAATTTTTTCCGAAGGTCTACGATAGAGGGAGGAGACCCAAGCCAACATATGGCTACCTAACCCTATATGTTTACAAGTGGCAAACGTGTAGTCCCACGCCACTCTGTCAAGGGGCCTTCTCCATGTCTGTAGAAAAGAGAAGGCCTTTCATTTTATTCAAGTGTATTTTTTGGACCAAATTCACCACATTGATCACGTTATCCCTTGCCTCTCGTCCTGGCATTAATCCCACTTGTTCTATCTAGACCAATGATCTTAGAAAGAATTGGTTTAAGGCGATTTGCTAGGATTTTTGCTAACAGTTTTAGATTAAGATTCTTTAGCGAAATTGGTCTATAACTTGTACATTCTGTGACATCCTTCTTGGGTTTCAGGAGGACTGTAATATGTGCCAAGGTGAATGAATTTGGTATGTCCTGAGATTTGTTAAGTGAATTGAAGGTTTTAAAGAGAGGGATTTTAAGCAATTGAAGAAAAGTTTTAGAATATTGGGCAGTGATCCCATCTGGCCCAGGACTTTTGCCCAATTTGAGTGTTTCAATGGCTTACATTAGTTCCTCATCTCTAATAGGCCATTCCAGGTCAGCAATATCTATGGAGGAGTTTAGTGTGGGGATTTTGCTTTGTATTAGGTCGTCTTTTAATATGGATTCTCTATTGCCTTGTAGTGTGGCAGGTTTGTGCTGAGGGGGAAGGTTATATAAGCTTGAGTAGTATTTGTAGAACTGGTTAGCAATAAGGTTTGTTGTGCATTCCAGTTTTCCTAGCTTATTTCTGATCTTAGAGGTTGAGATTCCTTAGGAGCTTTCACAAAACAATTGCCAGTTTTGTCCCCATACTCATAGTAGACTCCTTTGCGGAGGAACAGTATATGTTTGGCTTTTGCATCTAAAATTTGTTGAAGAGATTTTATGATTTTCTAAGAGTTCTTTTTGCGTTTTTTTGTCTAGAGATCGTTTGCGTCGCAGTTCTAAAATTGCGATTATGTCAGCTAAACTTGAAATTTCTATCTCCTTTTCCCGTTTACGTCTTGCACCCCACTTTATAAATGTGCCTTGTAATGTGCACTTATGTGCCTCCCATATCATTATTGGGGATAAATCTTCTTATGTGTTAGCTGAGAAGTAGTGTTAAATTTCTTCAGCAATTTGCTGGTGAATTTGAGGGTCTGTCAGCAAAGAGGGGTTCAAACCCCAATTGAAGGCATCCTGTGTTTGAAATAGGGAAATGGTCGGATATTGATTGACTCCAATATTTGCTTCTCTAAGGTCTGTCAGGTCTCGTTGTGTCATGAAGATATAGTCTATGTGGGAGTATTTGTCATGTATGTTAGAGTTATATGTGTAGTCTCTATCATCTGGATGAAATGATTTCCATACATCCACTAGTGTTAGAGAGCATAATAGCTCTTTGAGTTTTTTGAGTATGCTGTATTTAATACTTAAATTTCTTTTGGAGGTGTCCATCAGTGGGTTCAGAGGTACATTGAAGTCACCTCCAAGGATGATGCATCCTGAGGCGAACCATTTCAACTCATCTATGATATGCTTGCAGAAGGTAATTTGGGCGGAGTTTGGGAAGTAAATGTTGGCAAGTGTAACAGGTCTGCCTGCCAAAGTACCTTTTTGGAAAAGGTATCTGCCTCCAAGTCAGTCAATTGTTGTTGGAGGACAAATGGA